>NC_051444.1:1068977-1080628 GCF_001649575.2 Kryptolebias marmoratus
GGGTTAAGAGCTCCTAACAGGACTGGGTTTAGAGCTCCAACAGGACCGGGTTTAGAGCTCCAACAGGACCGGGTTTAGAGCTCCTACAGGACCGGGTTTAGAGCTCCAACAGGACCGGGTTTAGATCCAAACTGTTCCTCATCAAGTCAGACGTTTTCATGTTTAATCATCATGTTTTATATCAAAGCTGCTCAACAAAACTTGTGAACAGAATAATGAGTTACAAGCTAAACTAAGCAGCAGAACAGCAGCTAAAAGCTAACTTCAGTTTGAGTCTAAAACAGGAAACAGTGTGAATGGTGTCTCCACACAGTAAGGGTTCATCAGTGATTATCTTAAACACAGAAAGGTTTCCAGTAAGAAACAACAAGTTCTGCATTGTGTGAGCAGTAAAGATGGAGAAAACTACTTAAAAAGAATAAAACAATCCATAATTAAAGTTTAGTTTTAAGCACACAGCTGAATATCTGTGTTCTCCTCACAGACGACCCAGAAAGCTTCCGTCAGGTTGACGGCACGCCACTGACAGCTGAGGATATCGTGCAGAAGATTGCCAACAAAATCTACGAGGAAGACGACAGAGGGGTGTTTGACAGGATCGTCTCCAAACTGCTGAAGCTGGGGCTGGTAAGATCCAACAGACCCTGCAGGACCTCAGTCTGTCTCTCTGCAGGATCCGGCTTCACACTGAGGGACGAAGATCTGTGTGAACGGCTTTTTGTTCCCTGGGTTTTAGCTGTGAATGACTTCCTGACGTGGATTGTTTAGTTTCTTTCATCAGTGAGGTCGTACAGACAGAGCTGTTCACAGGTCTGAGCTGCCTCAGAGTTCTGGAAACAGACCACCTTCTGGGTTGGAACTTTTATCTGCAGATGTTTGGTAGTCTGAACACAAACCGTCCCGAGCCGAGCTGTAGGACCTCCTACTGAGCCGACAGCTAACAGCTATTAGCACGCCGTGGATGTTTACAGAGTCTTCTGTCTGTGGAGTCACTAATCCTTCTATACGAGCCTTCATTGTTTATATTGTGTCTGTTGGGTCTGCAGATCACAGAAAACCAGGCAGAAACTCTGGAGTACGAGGTGGCCGAGGCTCTGCAGGATCTCATCACCAAAAACGCCAAGAACAACGAAATCGAGGACGTGGACCAGAACCAGGACACCGAGGGAGAGCAGGACAACCAGAGTCCAGACACGGTGAGACTGGCGGCGCAGCATGGTGTCATGATGGCAGCAAAGACGGCTGCAGCAGCAACAGTAACTCCGATGTTTCCAGGACACGTGGGGGCCGCCCAGGAGGCGGTACAATGAAAACGAGGAGGACGAGGATGAAGATGAGGACGAGGTTGAGGATGAGGTGGACAGGGACACAGAGGACGACGCAGCCGACAACACCTGGGACAAAGACACAGACGGAGGAAACGAGGTGAGCCCCGGAGACGGGCTCCAGGACCTGCAGTACTTCCCAAACTTCTACCGGCTGCTCCGAAACCTGGACTCAGGTAAGACCCCGATAATAATCCCTCCCACACACACTGAGCTAATTATTTATGAGCCAATCAGCAGGAGCTTCACAGCCAGGCGCCTCGTGGTTACACTGTTGCCGTGGAAACCAGTCCCTCATGTCAGACTCTATATTTGTTCCTGCAGATCAAGACGTTCAGGAGAGAGAAACGTTGATCACCATCATGAAGACGCTGATTGATTTTGTGAAGATGATGGTGAAGTACGGCACCATCACCCCTGAGGAGGGCGTGTCCTATCTGGGTGAGACGTGACATCATTTCAGCTCGCTCTGCGGCCCGGGAGGACATTTTATTAGTTCCATTAGGGAAAGAGATAAAAACAGTTTTACTAATTTCCATTTAGTTTTTGCAACAAGATCCCCACTGAAACTCGTTTCCTTTTAGTGTCTTTATGAAAACAGGTTGATCACAGCAGGCTCTAATTAAACCCTGAATAAAAGTTTAATTCAATTTAGCTTTGAAGTTTAATTTCTTTGACAGATTTTTATTTATTTTTTTGGATCAGAACCTGTCAGAGATAACAGGCCCTGTTCTGTTCTTGTTTTATAATCTGGATTAATCCCTCTGAGAACATCTCCAACCTTCATCCTGGCATCATTCAGATGTACAAACTGATTTGTGGAATAAAACCTTTATCTTTATTTAAAGAAAACTAAAGTTTATCTCAGAGGAGAGACATAATTCTTTTGTTTAGTGGAACAGAAATGTAAACACTGAAGAGAAAATCGTGATTTATGGATTAATTATTGATAAACTGCCTGTAATCACTGGATGAACAGCTACAACTGATTAACTGAGTAAACCCAGATCAAGATGGCCGCTAAGGCTAATCATTCAGCAAACACAGAACTGGCTGTAACCCAATCAGGTTTACAGATATTAAGCTAAGATTTGGTAATACTTCCCTGTTAGACGGCAACCCATCCTCAGATAATGGTTCCTGTCAGCTGAAGCAGCCGAAGCAGCCGAAGCAGCCGAGCGTGACGACAGGAAGTGCAGATTAGTGTCAGTTCGTTAAAGGTCAGGTCGTCCCCCGTTAGCCTCCCCTCTCTGGGTGAGATAATCCTCCCGCTTTAAACAGAAACAAGAAGAAATTCTCTTCTTTCAGCTGAAGGTTTGGTTAGATGTTTAAACTATTCAAAATATATTTACAGCTAAAGAAATTAGCATTTTCTGCCTCTCAGCTGAAGGCCGAGAGCTGAAACTGAGCTGCTGAAGCCAAAATCTTAAAGTTATACGTAGCAAACATCAAGCTAAAACTAGCAGAACAGTAGCTAAAAGCTAAAAGTAGCCTAAGAAGACAGAAACAGAGCAACATTGTAAATAAAGTTCATTTAAAAAGAATAAAACTCTTAAAAACCAAAGGTCAGAGCAGCCATGTTTTTAAGTGCTAACAGCTAAAAGATAAAGATAAACCAGCTGTATGAGCGCAGGGACACCGAGGGTTAACGTGCTCTGCGTGAGCTGCAGTCGATCTTCATCTCTCTCACAGCTGCTGCTCGTCCTGTGGACCGTTAAACAAGACAAAGGGTTTCCATGGCAACCCATCCGGCGCCGCACGCTTCAGGTTGAGAGGAGATAATGAAGTGGAACTCCACCGTCGCTTTATGAGCGCGTTAACGCCCGTCCTCCCGTCATCCGGAGGATAAGAGGGACGAAGCAGAGGAGAGTGAGTGTAGTCCTGAGATTCCACAGGTGTGAGGAGATGGACCAGATCCAGAGAAAACACCAGGGAGAGTGGGATGGTTAGATAACAGGAACTAAAAGAGAACGCACGAGAAGAACGCTTCAGAGGACGAGATGAAGTCAAGCTCTGCAGTTTGAGATGTTCTCCTGTCCTCATATGAACCCGACCTGATGAAGTCGCTTCTTACTTTGACCCCAATCAGAACCCAACTGTTAAAGGGAATGTCCCTCAGCAGGCGTCTCCTGGAGGACAGGCTATCTGACTACTACATCTTCTTCTTCTTCTTCTTCTTCTTCTTCTTCTTCTTCTTCTTCTTCTTCTTGATAGAACTGACAGAGTTCATTTAAACTGACTGGTTTTAGACCCAGATTTATTCAGAGTCCATAAATGATCAGTCAGGTTGATGTCAGAGCTTTAAGAAGCTTCATGTCAGCCTGATTCATCCAATCAGAAACCAGCTCTGATGGTTCATCCAATCAGAGACCAGCTCTGATGGTTCATCCAATCAGAAACCAGCTCTGATGGTTCATCCAATCAGAAACCAGCTCTGATGATTCATTCACTCACCTTGACTCGTCCAAACGTCCTTCTTGTCTCAGTCTTTGTCTCGTCTGACCATCAGACTGTCCTCCAGGAGACATTTGTCTCGTCCATGTGGACAGCTGCAGGTTTCAGTCCAGCTTGGAGGTTTTGGAGCTTCTTTCTTGGTCCTCTCAGTCCATGGTGATGGAGAACTGTCTTCACTGTGGACAGGGACTCTGGTGGACAGGGACACAGGTGGACAGGGACACTGGTTGACAGGGACACAGGTGGACAAGGACACTGGTGGACAGGGACACAGGTGGACAGGGATACTGGTGGACAGAAACACAGGTGGACAGGGACACTGGTGGACAGGGACACAGGTGGACAGGGACACTGGTGGACAGAGACACAGGTGGACAGGGACACAGGTGTTCCAGTTCATAGCAGGATTGGGTCTTGATAGTTTCTGAACATCAGATCCAGCTTCAGTCCTCCTGAAGGGGACAGATGAGTGTTGGTCAGTCCACAGCGTTGTCAAATCAGCTGCGGTCAATCATGATCACTAACAGGAAGTAAAAAGACCTTTTAAAACCTTCAGCTCCACTTTGAAACAGATTTAAGTGAATGTATGTAAATATCTGAGCCTGTGTGAAGCAGATTAAATTCAAACTTGTTTTTAAAAGTCCTGGAAAACAAACGGTTCGAATAAATGATCAAAAACCTAAAATTAATGGATGGAAACGCCTGACGGCTGCTCTAGTCTGAAGGATATTATTCCAGAATCCTGAAGAGATGCTTGTGAGTCAAAATATAATTAATATTCTAATAAAACTTCTCCTTCCTGTTCTGTTTAAATAAAGCTTATGAAACGAAATGAGAGGTGATGTCTCCTCAGAACATCTGCTTCTTGTAACGTTGAACATAATGTTTGTCTGCTTTGGTAATCCAGAGCGGACCCATGGAGTCATGTGATCTCTTTTATAATCCTTCAAAAACAGACTAATCCAAGCCCTGAATGAAACAAAGACACATTTAGAAACAAGTTCAGGGATTCAAGCAGAGAGAATATCTGCTTTAAGCGTAAATCTTGCTTCTGATAATTGAATTGTGCTGAAATTAATCCTGCCTCTTTTACATAATTGAATCAAACACACCTCTGTCGTCAGGCCGTTTCTGATGAAGATGACCCTGTGAGTCACTCGGGAACAGACGGCCAGGAGCCCCTCGAGGCGAACACAAAGCTGCCGAATCCAAAGTGAATGTTTGTTCTGCTTCATCCACCTGCAGAAAACCTGGACGCCATGATTGCCATGCAGACCAAGAACAAGCTGGGCAAGTCCCTGGGACTGCCGGAGGTCTCTGGAGCCGAAGGTAAGCTTCAATCTTCGTGCTTCACATGGGGGGAAACATGTTGGATCAGTTCATCTACATCACATGGGTCAAACTCAAGGCCCACGGGCCAGATCCGGCCCTCTGTAACATTTCATCCGGCCCTCTAGTCTGGTTCAGATCGAGTCTCTGATTCTTATTTTGCTTTTAAAAACTGAGCCTAATTAGTGAAGTTTTCTCTGACAGTGACTTAGAAGCCAACAATATATAGTTTTAATTTCTGTATGATCAGGTTTTTGTCTGTTTTAATGTTAAAAACTTCCTTTAAAAGCTGAGTGAGGCGTAAGAAATGACAGCTAATGATGAGCTTTTTGAAGTTTGATCTATTTGTCTTTGTTCATTAAAGTCTGTTTGCTCTAAATTCTGTATAATCTGTAACTGGGAAAAGGTCATTGATATTTCTATATGAAGGATTTGACATCTAAAACCAATTAATTTATGTAATTTTTAATAAATATTGATCGTGATTGACCCTTGGCTAGGACCAAATTTTTAATTTTTTGCCCTCTTGTGTCCCTGGGTTTGACCCCCCCTGATCTACAGGTTTGTGTTTCTGCTGATCCTTCAGAGAGTAGAAGCTGAAATCAAACCTTTTTCTTTAAACTATAAAAATGACCCATCTGGACCAGCCTGTGTCCAACCAGATGTGCTTTTTATTCCTTTACTTTCAGGGAAAATGGTGGATGAGGACGACAACACCAAATCTGAGACGGCGAAGATGCAGAAGGAATACGAGAACCTGAGAGACTCGACCAAAGAGGAGCAGCCGTCCAGCGAGTCCAGTCAGTCCAAAGCTTTCTGAGCAGAACAGAACTGCTGCTTGTTTTTATTTCCAATAAATGATTCTCACCTCGTCACTTCAGTTTGACAGGAAATCTGTTTCATTCCACCTTAAACTGTGAAGGTGGTGCACAGAAAGTGACAGCGTTTGTTTTCACCGTTAAGCTGCTGCTCGTCTCTGAATTAGGCCAGTCCGATAACCTGTGACGGGCTCTTCTAGCCCCGCCCCCTGGCCTGAACGCCCTCGTTAATATAATCCACAGAAACAGACTGAAGGTCTTTATTTTAGCTGTTAAACTCAGTGTTCAGGTTTATTCTGTGATAAATAATATTATAAATCTGTAGATATGAGATTTAAATTCACTGTAAAAAACATCACTACTTCATTAATGACATTATTGTTTCTGTATTTTTAATTTAATGTTTTTTTGTGAGTTTTTACATGAAAATAACGGATAAATTTCTTCTTCTTCGTCTTCGCCTTTTGGAACAAAACAAAGAAAAGATTTTTACATTTTTAACTTTATTGCTGTAAACTGATTAACAGCAGAGAACAGACATTTACCCACAATCCTTTGTGCTTCCAGTAATATACGGTGAAATAATGTCCTCCTCTTTACCCAGCAGAAATGAGGTTTTATGTTTCGAGTTTTGATCCTCATTAAGTTTCCTGCTGAGATAAAGATTAGAAACTCAAACTTTGTTTTATGGTTTTAATAATTGGTTTAATTGAGCTGTTTTACCAGCTGTTCTTTTCAGTTTTAAGGAAGTTTTTTCATTAATTTACTGTCAGTCCTCAACATTTCTTCTCTCTTTATCTCCAGATCAGCCCGGGAAGTCAGAGACGTATCTGGAGGCCATCAGGAAGAACATCGAGTGGCTGAAGAAACACAACAAAGATGAAGGCAAAGACGGTGAGAAACCCGATGAGCTGGTTCTCCTGGAATCGATGAGCAAACCCTCCGTCCTCCAGGCTTCGTCGGGTCTGAGGTGGCGATGCTTTCATTTGCATGTTTAAATCGTGTGTTCACAGCTAAATTAACGCCTCACTTCACATCTCATGATGCTGAGGCTGAAAGTCTCCTCTGGTCGCCTTTGTGAAGACACAGAGTCACAGATCAGCTGAAGAAAACAAAAAACAAGACGACAAAGTTTGGGTCTCAGGCTGTGAAAGCTGCAGAGTCGTTCGTGACTAAAACCTGCAGGAGAGGCAAGAAAATCTGCCAGTTTTCTGCTGTTCTGGCTGAATTTGTGCTGACGAGACGCTCGCACATCTTGTCTCAGATACTTGATGGTATTTGGGTCCAGAATTCACCAAGAACTCACAGTTTGGTTGCTCAGAATAGTCTTGCAACAAAAAAAAAAAATTGTGAAAGTTGTGAGGAGGTGGGGCGACAGTTCTGCAGAACAACTGAGAAGTCTGGACCGTTTAAATACAACCTGAGGTATAAGTACAACCTGAGGTATAAATACAACCTGAGGTATAAATACAACCTGAGGTACAAATACAACCTGAGGTACAAATACAACCTAAGGTACAAATACAACCTAAGGTACAAATACAACCTGAGGTAGAAGTACAGTTTATAGTTTGTATATATATTTATAGTTCAGGACTGGTTCCAGATCCGATAACTCGGTGAGAAACCAGCGTCAGATTATTCATTTCTAGATCTAATGTTTGTTTTTCATCAAGTTGCCTCAGTCTGATCCAGAAACTGCCTTGCTGCAGAGCTGGGGCAGCTCCTCTGGTTTGACTCGGGGGGTGGGGGGTTCCAGTCCGTCATTCAGAGGTTCTGATTGGATCCGACCCGGAACAATGGGACAGGAGGTCAGAGAGGCTGAAGCTTGACCCAGTTTCTGCAGGCAGAAGAGGAGCGGAGGGGCGGATCAGCAGCGACGCCTCATTCACATTCAGGAGTTCGGCTCGGTTGCCGGGACGACGAGGCAGAAAATCTGTCTAAAATAAAACATAAACCTCCTCAGCTGAAAACAGAGAGGAGCGCCGGCCGTTTATCATGTTTACTCCACCAGAAGCACCATTAGGTGTAATCTGTGTGTGTGTGTGTGTGTGTGTGTGCGTACGCCTACACACAGCAAAGATTAGCCAGAGGAGCAGATGGACGCAGAGGCAACATCCTGCCTCTGGCTCTTTGCTCTTTACGGTCCTGACGGCGAGCAGCGGCGCCGGCTCTGATCACTTCCTGTTCAAACCTCCAACAGTCCTGATCGTCAGGACGCAACGAAACACAAATCCAAATGTTGGGAAGTTTTCAAACACGCATGCTGTTTATTTGGGTTGTTTCTAACCCAGGTTTACTGTCTCCACTTCCTCCTGCTGCTCAGGAAACTAAACGTTTGGTTTTCAGGAGCAGCCATGTTGTTTTCTGGAGCCAGAGGGACGTGGGGCTGTCCTCTCTATAGTCCCGCCTCCCTCCCCTCCCCTCAGGCTGTCAATCACAGAGTGACACTTTACTTTAAAACTCAAAAAACTCATTAAAACTTAAAGTATTCTGAAAACTAGATTTAAACAACAAAAATAATCTGAAGTACTGGAAGCAGCCACTAGGGGGAGCTCTTCCTTGGTGGCTTCAGCTTCCGGTTCCCTGTCCTCTCTCTGGTTATAGAGAGGACAGGATGGTCCAGTACAGGTATCAGGTCCCGGCGCTCCGCGTGCACCTGCAGTGATCAGAAACTGACAAAACCCCACTCCTAAAGACCTGAACTATCCCTTTAACCTCCGCTCCCGCCTGTCTCTCCAGATTATGACCTGTCCAAGCTGAAGGACTTCATGGACCAGCAGGTCGACTCGTATATCCAGAAGGGGATCATCGCCAAAGACGAAGGCGACACCATCAAGCGGATCTACGGCAGCCTGTAACCCGACCGCTCAGCTCCAGTTTCCTACCGAACACCGACTACCTGCGATTATTTCAAGTTAGATTCCAAACCATCTTCCCAGACATTCCCAAAAACGTACCAAAGGATGGGATTTATTATTCTTTACTCACCTGCTTAGATTTGCTGCGTCATCGTGAATATCAGACTAATTTATGTCAAATCTCATATTTACTTCAGAGGAAATGAATGTTTGAGAGTTTAAAGCTTCTTATTTCTTTTAAACATCAATCAAACTATACTAATATATAATCTGTCTTAGCCTACTCATGTTTCTTATGGAATAATTTTATGGTATTTTTGCTTTTTAACCTCCCAGATTTCTGTTTGTGGTGTTTTTCCTTGTTGTTCTTCAGTTCTGCTGTAATTCCACCTGGAGCCACCAGGAGGCGACGTCTGCTGAGTTTACTTTTTCAATCTGTAGAAGCAAAAAGGAGGCGGGGCTTGTTTTTTTTTAACGGCGGAGGATTTGGGCCACTCAGAAGAGAAGAACATGTGGAAAGATTTTTTTTTAGGTTTGGAGATTAAAAGAGTAATTTATTTAATCTAAATTTTAACAAAAAGATGTGAAAATATTGACAAAAAATGCAAGTTTGTTGATTGAAAGTCAGGATTTTGTCGACAGAATTAGTGGAAATAGACGACAAAGTCTCTCTTTTTTGTTAAGAAGAAAGTTACTGACAGAAATAAGTTGTAATTTATTTAAAGCTAAAAGACAAATATTGACAAAAAAATTACAATTTTATTTACAAAAATAGAAATATTGACAGAAAAGTTGAAATATTTCCTCTTAATGTTGAAACAGTTTGTTTTCTCAACCTTACTTTTATCCTGTGAATCTTATTTTTCTGTCAGTATTTTATTTCTGTTTATAAAATTTAAACTTTAATTTTCAAACGTTTTGTTCTGAGTGACCCTAACACTTCGTCACAATTTAAACTGTAAATATTTGTGACTTTTCTTTTCCTTAAAGTTCTAAAAGCAAATAAAAAGTTGCTTTTTCTTTATCTGTGGTCTTTTATTGTGCTAAAAACAAAAAGTTTAGACAAAAACAAACCCTGTATGGCTTAAATACGTATTTATTTCCCTTAAATACAACAAACAGAATAAAAGCTCAATAAAACGGCAGATATTACAGAGCCGCCTGTCCTCCGCTTCCAAAAACAACAACACAAAAAGAATTAAAACAAACGGGAGGAGGACGGCCCGAAGTCCTCCGGTCCTGATCTGGGACCAGATTTCCTCCTGCAGATAATCCTCCTGTGTGTGTGTGTGTGTGTGCATGTGCATGTTGTAAACCATCCCTGGGGCTCAGACAGACAGTAAAACAGTATAAAACAGAATAAAACCTATGAGAACAGCTTAAACTCAAATAATAAGGTGGTGGTGTTCGGTGTTTTAAATGTCCTGGTACGACGTGTCGGGGGCCGAGGAGTTCTCCTCGCTGCTCCTGGAAACAGAAAAACAAATTTAATGTCAGTTTTCTTCTCTGAATAAAACAAACCGGAGCTGCTCTGTCTGACGTCACGTTCTCTGTTTATATATTTAATCACTGCGTCAAAAAAACACATTAAAGATGTTAAATGTTAGCAGAAACAAACAGAACATTTCCTTCAAATCAGAGGCTGAAGTCAAACATACGAAGGAATAAACACAATAAAAAGGAATGCTTGTCACCCGCCGCCAACGTTTCTAACAATACATCTGTCAGCTCTCAGAGTCTGTGTCCAGGATGACTCGCAGCTACTCTCATTACTCAGGCTGATTAGCTGCGGCGGCCATCTTGAATGTAAACAGCTATAGATGAAAGATAATTTCTTCCTGCAAGTTTCATTAGGATCCATCCAGTGAGATATTTTGCTAACAGAATAAATTCAAACCAGGTTTGTCTGCAGGAAAAACAGCCAAACTTGTTTTTATTTAATGAATAAAACTAACTGCAGATCTTAAACTTTAAATCGTTGTTTTCAACACTTGTTTCCTCCCAGAAACGACCTCAGTTTGAGTCTAACAGGAGGTTAAAAAGCAGAAAAGTCCGAGTTCCTCATCTGAAGGCAGAATGAGTTGAATGTTCTCAGCCTGGAAGAACAAAGCTGAGCCACAAAAACACGGAAATAAAACAAGAAATGTTTAAAACACAACAAATATGGACTCTTAGGTGTAAAGCACAGTAGTGGGAGAGTCATGATTTTAGGTGCATCTGGATTATAACTAAATCTGACAGAAAATGTTTTTATATCCCCTCATATCTGACCGCAGGCGAAAACCTTTAATCCAACAAGACGACAACCTTAAAAACACAAACCGGTTCTGTCAAATACAGGCCATGATGTGTGTCTGCGTGTGTGTGTCTGTGTGTGTGTGTCTCCTGGGACTCTGTATAAACAACAGCGTGAGCCTTTATTTATCTAAAACACACAAACTGAAAGTTCAGCTGGAACCAGAGGACAGTAAGACGGGCTGTAAATCAGCTGCCTGAAAGCTTCAGATCAGCAAACCGGCGCGAGTCTGACAGTCGAGTCAGTCGGGTCCTCTATAAACTCCAGCTTCTTCTCTGAATGAATGAATGAATGAATGAATAAATGAACGAATGAATAAACGGATCCACTACGACTTCAGACCGACTGAGTTCTGCTTCAACCCGCTGATGAGAGAACATCCACACGCCGAAACAAATACCTGACTGCTGCACAACAACAACATCCTGCCTGCTGAGAGGAAGTTTCCACACCTCTGAGCTCGGAGGTTCATGTCTGAGGCTCAGAGGTTCATGTCTGAGGCTCTGAGGTTCATGTCTGAGGCTCTGAGGTTCATGTCTGAGGCTCAGAGGTTCATGTCTGAGGCTCT
>NC_051444.1:1083714-1098466 GCF_001649575.2 Kryptolebias marmoratus
GGTTCAGGTCCGAGGCTCAGAGGTTCAGGTCTGACCTGGTCTCACCCAAACCTGTGAGCAAAGATCAGCAACTTTGGGTCCAAGAAGCTCCAACACGGACGCTTCAGGCCAGGACCTCCCTGGGATAAAACTGTTGGAGATGCAGAGATCTGTTGCAGTTTGGATGTTGTTCAGGCCTGCAAACCTCAGACTCATGAGAGGATGAAAAAAAGATTTAAGACTTTTTTAAAGCATTTAAATAACAAATATTATAAATACATTTCTATTTTTTCATACCTTATAAAGAGTGCAAAAATTCCCTCCTAATTACAGACAACAATTAGGTTAAATGCTAACTTAGCATAGGAAACATAGAAAAGCTAACGTGATTAGCATCGTGTTTATCCCTGGAAATTTATCCACAAATCTAAAGATTCAGTCATTATTAAAGGTCATGTTCTGATAACTGCACCTGTTTCTGTCAGACAGATATTCTTAAACAAAGGAACGATGTGAAAATACTCAGTTTTACTACAGGAAGCTACGGCAACTCGGCTGGGACAAACGGCGCCGACTCTTTAAGCAGCGGCGCAGATTAAATCTGTTTTAGGTTTGAAAATGGATTCAGAACCTGACGTGTCTGAACAAACAGAACAGTTTGGCTTTTATCAGCGCCACAGACGGCTTCCTGTTGACCTTTCTGCACAAACTAAAGGTGAACGGTTCCTCCCAGAGCAAACAGTCCGACTGTATGTCCCGCTCAACAAACAGGAGTCTGATTTGGACAAACAGACGGAAGCGGTTCATCACCTCACCTCACTTCCTCTTCCTTCAGCCGGCGCGCAGCTTGTTTCGACTGTTTAATCTGTAAGTCCAGTCTGTGCAGAAAGTCTTTGGCTGAAAGCTCCTCGGGCTGAGGCCGGGGCTGCCTGGAGTCCTCGGGGGGAGGGGACGAGGGCGGCGAGGGTCCCTCGATGTCATTCGTCATGATATGGGGCACATCCGTGGCCTCCGGGCACGCCGTCTCACTGTCCCCGTCAGGAGACTCTAGAGACAGTCCGTTAAAAACGAAGCGCTTCTCCGACACCACAGGGATGTTCAGGCTGTTCCTCAGGAAGATGCAGTCGTTACTGAAAAGCTTATTGGCTCGTTTGATTTGCTCCATCTGAAAGAAAGACGGAAAAACAAAAAAATCATCATTTCATCTTCATTTGATGTCAGTTTCCATCAGACCTGAGAAACCAAACCATCTTTGAAGCTGAAATAACAAGAACCACCTCTGGCTGCACAGAAACTCATTAAATCTGATCTGAGACGGCTGCTTGGACTCTCAGCTGCTCAGAGAGAGTTTCAGGAAACCCTTAACCTAAAGCAGACGACAGGAGGAGAAACCAGTTTCTTCACTTCCTGGTTCTACCAGAACAGCTGCTGGAACCGAGAAACAAAAGCTTTTTGTTGTCCCAGTAATCAAATTACATTTTCAGGCCACACACCAGGACCTGGATGTTTAAATGGGTCTAAACTGACACCCAACCGACAGGATTATTCATCCAACAACTCCGTCACAGTTTGTGGTTCTGAAAACTGAAAGTAAATTCAAGAACTTGTCCCCACGTGAAGGGAAATAAACATCTGAGTTACAGCTTCTCGTGTGACCCCTGAAACCAAACTGACGGACTTTCCTGGGCTCGTGGTTTCGTGCCATGATGGTTCTCAAACTGTACTTCCAAGTACCGCTGATGGTACTCACAGGAAATACTGAGACAGAGAAACAAAACGATGAGATGGTTTGAAGACATGAGGAGCTTTGGAACAGGAAGTGTCAGAGCTGAAGATGCTGAGGTTCTCCTTGGGAGGGACGAGGAGGGACGAGGACGAGGACTGAGGACATCAGAGGTCCAGCACAGGTTGAAGGACTGGGAGATAAAGACTGAGATGGTTTGGACGTGTCCAGAGGAGGGACAGAAGGATGTTAGAGACAAAGAGGACATGGAGGACAGATAGAGGAGGAGGACTCTCTGAAAGATGAAGATCTTTTACATGCACTTAAAGATGCTATATTACTTTTTGTAGCAGTTTTATATATGAGACATTGTCTT
Organism: Kryptolebias marmoratus; assembly: GCF_001649575.2. Lineage (NCBI taxonomy): Eukaryota > Metazoa > Chordata > Actinopteri > Cyprinodontiformes > Rivulidae > Kryptolebias > Kryptolebias marmoratus. Next base: position 1,085,793 of record NC_051444.1, read on the forward strand.
TTCTGTATATATACTTTTAGAGTTTGAATAATTTTGTTATTTTTTATTTGATGCTACAAAGCGGTCTTTAGTTGTTGGTTATTTAGATTTATTTAATGTTGATAAATTCCCAACAAGCTGCTGGAAGCGTCAGTTTCCTTCCTGTCAGCTGATTCCAGAACAGCTGAGAGGTTTAAACACGTTAATAACTGTGTTTGTGTCTAAGATGTTTGTCTTCCAACATGGCGCCGTGTTGGCTTCTGGTGACGTCACAGACAGCGGACCTGTAGGACCAGGTGCAAAAACGGGAGATTTCATTTAAATCAACTCAAACTTGAATTAAATTGTTGGAGAGCAGAAAGGACGTGACTGCAGTGACGTCACGCTCTGATCAGTGACTGAGTGAATGCATGAATGAGTGAATTATCTGAACTCAGAGCTGCAGGAGGAAAAGTTGGAGGAAAACTGGACTTGATGATGGGTTAAATTCAGTGAGCGAGCAGTCAGGAGCCCAGATAAAAGCCTGACATGTGTTTGCTTCGGTACCGGGTTCGGGTTCTGGTCCTCACCGTGACTCCGTACTTCAGGGCGATCCCCTGCAGGGTGTCTCCGTCGGAAACCCGATGCTCGATGAATTTCTCCCCCAGAGAGGCCGACACGCTGGCTGTGCTTCCGTACGAGCGGATCTTAGTCCGGGCCAGGCTCTGGGAAAGTTCGCTTTCGGACTCGGAACCGGACCTGGACCGGGGGAAGATGGGCTGGGCGAACCTTCCGCCGCCTCCGTGATCCCGGATCGGCAGGACGGGGGAGAACTCCGCCATCTTCGGCTGAAGAAAGAAAGAAAAGAGCGGGTTTCTTCTAGGTTTTCCCGCTCCGGGTGGTTCTGGTTCGATGAGGAGTGATTTACGGTGCAGCTTCAGGCGGCAGGGAGAGCTCCATCCCGGGTTGTGTCTGACTCATCAGCCCCGGAGCCCGCAGACATGTTGGAGCAGCTTCACCGTTACTGCCGTAAAGCGGCGGAACTGACGTAAAATCCCGTCTCAGCCTCATGGCCCGTTACTGCCGTAAAGCGGCGGCGCTGACGTAAAATCCAGTTCGTAGAAGCTATGATTTCTATCTATTCATTTTAGTGACTGAGATGTTAGCCATTTATATTAAAAACAGTAAGGACATAAAACCCCTAAATGTACTGGGAACAGAGATTATCATAAGCCAACTGGCAGATGACACAACACTATTCTTAAAGAATAAACATCAAATCCCAACAACTATTCAAAAAATAACAACTTTCTCCAAGGCTTCAGGATTAACCTTGAATTTAAGTAAGTGTGAACTCTTTGCTCTTCATGAAACATCCCTTAAAGATCTTTGCCAAGTCCCTATCAAATCTGAAATAAAATATTTGGGTATCCACTTATCTAAAGACCAAAAAAGTAATCAACTCCTCAATGTTGAAAGTAAACTTATTGCTTGCAAAACAAAACTAAACATATGGCTCCAAAGAGACTTATCAATCTTAGGCAGAATATATTTAACAAAAATGGAAAGCTTATCGAGATGTATTTACCCGATTTACTCAAATGCCATTCCAAATAAATTAATAAAATCATTTAATCAAATTAACTTTAACTTCATTTGGAGAAATAGGCCACATTATATTAAGAAAAGTAATATGCTAAAAGATATAAATGAAGGTGGTCTTAAAATGATAGATTTTGATTGCCTTAATGGTGCATTAAAAGTTAACTGGTTAAAATCTTGGATCAAACATCATAGCTCATTCTGGTACTGCATCCCTAACTTCCTCTTTAGCCAGCTAGGCGGTTTGAACTTGCTACTTATCTCAGATTTTGAAGTAAATAAGCTTCCTGTTGCTTTGTCAGAGTTTCATAAACAAATATTGTTATATTGGAAAATGATATATACACATAATTTCTCTCCGCACTCCACAATAATTTGGAATAACAGGTATGTGTTACATCATAATAAATCCATTTTCTTCAAAGATTGGTTTGAAAGAAACATTTGGTCTGTGACCCATTTGATGGATAACGATGGTAACTTACTGAATTATGAACAGCTCTGTAACAAATACAACTTTAATCCTCCTATCTTAGAGTTTTCACGCCTACTCAATGCAATTCCTAAAGAATTTATATTTTTGACCAAAAACATAATGACACATCAATCTATACAACCACAATTACCCCGGTTATTGATACATCGTGTCCAGTTTTTAGATAAAAAGTGTAATAATTCTTTTATAAGGAAATGTTTAAACAACTTTTTATTTCCTGGGGTACAAAATAAGAATAATGTTCTAAATAAATTTGATAAACAATCGATCACTAAAATAAGATCTATGTATTTAGCCTTTCCCATAGCCCCTAAAGCAAAAGAAACACACTTTAAAATTCTGACTGACATATACCCATCCAAGGAATTATTGAGAAAACGTTTTAACATAGCTGATAACACTTGCACATTTTGTGAAAATGATATCGAAACAACTGACCACCTGTTCTTTTTTTGTGCAGTTGTTAAGAAATTTTTCATTGATTTGCAGATGTGGTATAATAGTCATTTTCCATCATCACCTGTTTCTCTTTGTAGAGATGATATTGTTTTTGGTTTGGTATTAAATAACAAAGAACAGGAACTTTGTATAAATGTTATTTTTCTGTTTAGCTAAATTTTTTATTCATAGGAACAAAGTACAGAAATGCCCTCCCAATTTTATTCACTTTAAAAACGATCTGTACAAATATGTAAACTCTTTAAAATTTGTTAAAAATCCTAAAGCCCAAAATTTATTTTCCCTTTTGAATGTTATTTCCCATCATTGATATGCTTATTCTACACTTTCCCCTGCATTAATTTAATATTATTTTATATGTGCCTTTATTATTAGTATTATTATTTCTATTATTATTTGTTTCCTTTTCCTTTGTTCTATTTACGTTGTTCATTTAAAGAATGTTTGACTGTATTGTTTTTTCATGATTAAGTTTGATGTAAAACTGAATGTTGATATACACATAAATAAAAATGAAAAAAAAAAAAAAAGAAGCGATGATTTCCGGTTCTGTGTCCAGTCGTGTCCTCTCTGACACTGGACCTTCTTCTGAAAATGTTCAAATTTAGGCATGAAGGAATAAAAATCTCAGGAAGTGCACCACGTGTGGTAGTAATGAGTCAGCTGCATGTGATCTTATTTTCCTATCAGAGGAAATGAGCTGCGACGGTTTTCAGCCTTCAGGATGTTTAAAAATAACATTAAAATCTTATTTCAAACGCTTTTCTTGAACTGTCAAAGCTTCAGATGAAAGAGGCACCAAACTGGAACTGATGTGGAGGCAGACTGTGACAGGATGAATGTTAGGCTTTCAGAATATTTCCCATTAAAGAGCAGAAACAAACACCCAGAATATAAAACTCTGACAGATTATAAAAGGCTGTGGAAGCCTCTTTTCTGCCTGTCTGAAGGAAAAATGACCCTCTGAGTTAAAATTAAAAGATATAATCCTAAAATGATCACTTAGCATCTATAAAACTGTCAGAATTAAGATCTAAATTAGTTTTTTTAAATCAAAGTGTCAGAAATGGGTTTGAGAATTTACTGCAAACGTTTTTATATAAAGTTATTATTTTAAATATACTGTGAATCCACTGCAGCGGACATTAAAACCCCAGAAACTGAACCACGATGATAAATAATGAATTAAAGAATTTACTGCATTTAGAAATCTACATTAAATTTACATTTAAATTATTTCCTGTTTTCTGCCTTATTTTTTATTGAAAGAAAACAACAAAACCGAGGAAATGACTATAAATGTCCTCTGTAGTGGACATTTGAGGTCTGTCCCCATCATCCTGGTCCATCGAGTGTCTTCAGGTCTGTCCCCATCATCCTGGTCCATCGAGTGTCTTCAGGTCCGTCCCCATCGTCCTGGTCCATCAGGTCTCCAGGATCCTGGTCCATCAAGTTTGGACTTTTTGTCCATTCTTCATGTCCAAACATCTGCAGCTCCTTCAGGTTGGACGGTGCTGCTCGTGTCCAACAGTCTTTAAATCAAACCAGAGGTTCTCAGCTGGACTGAGGTTCTGGACTGAGGTTCTGGACTGTCCTGGACCGCTCCAGAACCTTTACCTGGTTCTCCTTAAACCAGTGGAGGGTTCTTCATCAGAGGGTTTAGGCTTGTTGTCCTGCTGGAAGGTGGACCTCTGTCTCAGTTTCTCTGTGTTTTCCTCCATCTTTAACTCTGACCAGTTTCCCAGTCCCACAGCATGCTGCTGCCACCACCGTGCTCCACTGTAGGACTGGTGTTCTCAGCCAGATGAGACCCAGACTTGGTGTCGTCCTTGATGTTCGGTCTCCTCTGACCACAGCACCTTCTTCCACATGTTTGATGCTCTGAGCAGCTTCTAGTGGTCCTGTGGACAGTCCTCTGTCTCCCAGCTCCGTCTCTGTCCCTCTGATTAATGTCTCCGCTCTGTGAGTTTGGGTGGATGACCTCATCATCTTTCTGTTTCCTAATAATGGATTTCTTGATCTCTGTGGGATCTTGTTTTAGAAACCAGCCCTGATCTGTTCTTCTCTCTGACCTGTGTGGAGAGATCCTTGGTCTTCATGATGTCTCAGCCCTTCCTGTTGGTCCAATCAGAACAGGTGTTTCTAAACTGACTCTTAGATCTGATTAAACTTCAGCTTCAGGCAAACTCCTGAAACTTCACACAAATAAGGTTTATTTATGGAAATATTTGTCTTTAAAATGTCAAAGATTTTTCCACATTTCTACTTTAACTTCATCATTACCTTCAGGGTTTTTTATTCTGATGGTGTTGAATTGTTCTTCTGTGACGATTAAAAATCAAATAAAGTCTGGTAAACTATAAAAGAACAACAAATGACAGTAAATCTCAGCTGAGAGGCAGATGTCTCCTCATCCTGGATTCATTCATTGACAGATTGTTTAAAACACCTGTTTTCTCTGATGGTTATTCAGAGAAATGAGTTAAAGTTTATCTTAAACTTCTGCTTTAATCAAACACATGACAGAGTTCAGACTTTAAACACTGAGAGAAGAAATATACAGACTGAAGTAAATGAAAGATATAACATAATAACCTTTAGGATCAAGCTGAAGCAGATTCATGATCTCTGGATGGTTTATTTATCCAATCAGCCTCTAATCCTCCTGTCTGACAGGTTTGAATGAGAATCAGCTGATTAAATCACAACAGACCAGAAACAGGAGCTCAGTCTGTTAAATAATAAGAGTCTTAATGAATAAAAACTGAAGCTCCACGTGTTTGTTCTGAATCTGAAATGAAAAATGCAAATTAAAAAACACCAAAACATGTAACCTTTAAACCTCTAAACCTTTAAACCCGGTCCTGTTTGGACTCTAAACCCGGTCCTGTTTGGATCTAAACCCGGTCCTGTTTGGATCTAAACCCGGTCCTGTTTGGATCTAAACCCGGTCCTGTTGGAGCTCTAAACCCGGTCCTGTTTGGATCTAAACCTGGTCCTGTTGGAGCTCTCAGGGTAAATTGGAGGATTTTGAAAGACTCTTGTTCCACCTGCTGACTCGCTCTTACCAACAGTAAAAACAGGAAGAAACGAGGACAAACCTTTAAATGAGGACATGTCAGTCATCCTGTAACCATGGCAACAATCAGCCTCCCTGTTTGAAGACACCGACAGTTCTGGAGAGATTTTAACTCGAACCTGATCTGAGTTTCCACGAGTTCATTCCTCCAGAAACAGCAACAGATAATAGAGTTAAAATATGACTTTTATTCTCCTTTTTACACAATTATTAATTGTTACTGAAGCTGCTTTTTAAATGGATTTATTTGTTTTTAGACTTCTGGGTCGGTTGGTGTCTGACCCCTGCTGGACAGTTTTACAGATGTTCAGGTCATCATTTCATCCAGCAGATGGTGCAAAATCCTCTCCTGTCAGTCTGAAGACCTGCAGAAACTCTGCAGCATGTCAGCACTTTATACATGTTCTTTGTCCTAATATAGCTGCTTAGATATTACCGGTTAATAAGTGTTCACAGCATTTATTATCCAGTAAAAAGGCTGTCTACTGTCAAGTAAATGTGACTCCCTGAAGAAGGCGTGTTGTGTGGAGAAAGGCTGCTTTAAGGACGTCCTCTTGCACCAAGACCTTCTGTTTCTGAGCTTTCTCTGTCCACAGATAAAGAATGAAGCTCATATTTAGTCTGTTCTCCATGTGTGGAGGCAGAACCTCAGCTGTGGTTCTGGGTCGTTCTCAGAGGAGCAGACCTGACAGAAACCTGATGTTTCTTCTCCGAGTGGAAACATCAGAGTCTGCTCCCAGCTTTCACAGGAAGCCCACATCCGTCTTACATCACCGTTCAGCCATGGAGACTGGATCAGAACCGACCCACAGATCCTGCTTCAGCCTCCGAAGCCCAGCTGATGGTGGTCCTGGTGCACAGACACCAACATCTCCTCCATCCATCCTTCATCCAACCCAGAACTAAAACCAGAGGAACAGAAACTTAAAGTCCTGCTCCTTACAACAAACACAAAGTGACCAGAAATAATCATTTTCTCTCTTTTATTTTTACCTTTTACCCTAAAAATAGATAAACATTTGATGTTTCTGTTTCTCTGACAGAAAACGGGTCAAATAAAACCTGTTTTTAGAAACATTTGGACCCGTGTGTTCTGGTAGCATCTGTCAGGAAGTTATAAAACGTAATAAATTCATTAATGTCACGGAACTGTGTCTGTTAGCAAAATATCTCATGAGTTGGAGGGTTTGAATACAACTTTCAGGAAGTAATCATTGGATGAACCCAGGAAGTTAACCTGACACAAGATGGCCGCCACAGCTAATCAACTTTATCAAACTTATAAATATCAGATACTGAGCTAAAATGCAGGGTGGTAGTAGCTGAGAGTCATCTACATACAAACGTCTGATTTTTATTAACTTTAGATTTAAAAGCTGCAGAACTTTCAAAAAAAACCACCACAGAGTTGATGTATAAACATTTATTGTTGAGGATGTTTAATCTTCACCAGTGCTCGTTTTCGCTCTTGTGTTTTATTTAATAATACACATTTCTTGTGTTCAAACCTGGGTTTTCAGTTAAAACTCTCAGCAGTGTGAATATGTCCGACATGAGACGTCATTTTACCGTTCTTTACATTTTATTAACCCAAAACAAAACAAAAAATAATCTGTTTTTCCAGAAAGACACAGGAACGTAAAAACAAAACATTTTAAGAGGAAAAACTAGCAGATATAAATGTGGAAAAAATATAAAACTTTGCAGTAAAACTCTGGTCTAAGGAATAAGAGGCTGATGGGAAACAAAAGGTTTTTGGTCTGAGGAAACATGATGTTCCTATAAACAGTATGTACAAAGTTCAAGTAACTCCTGAAGATCTGAAGGTCCGAGTGCCTGACGACGGTTTATTATTATTAATATTATCATTAATCTGCTGCTGACAGGGGGGTGAAGGAGCGTTCTCATTAAAACTCATCTATAACCTGAGAAGTTAAGAGTTTTACAACTTCTACATCTTCTGCTCGTCTACTAAAGAAGCTTTTACTGTGAAGGGACAGAAGGAAGGCCGGTTTCTGCTCGTCTACTAAAGAAGCTTTTACTGTGAAAGGACAAAAGGAAGGCCGGTTTCTGACTGGGCTGCGACTGTTGGAGTCTCCAAATTAATAATCCTAACCTCATCAAGTAAGCCTCAGAGTCTCTAAAATCCTGAAAATGTTTGAAAAATAAAAAACGTGAAACAAATATTCTTCATGTTTCTGCGAACAGCAACCACGAGTCTCCTGAATGTCTCGAAATGTTCGCGGGTCGGCTCAGGAAAATCTGCAAAACAAATGTTCTTAAAAAAGTTATCGCCTCGAGTGTCCTAAAACTGTCCGAGGAGACAACACGGGGACTGTTTGGAGACAAGCATGAGACTCCCTGATCACGTGAGCTGGACTGAGGAGAGACCTCGGCTGAGTTCCTGGAGAGTTTGTGCAACGCGTTCAAATTCAGCGAGCTCTGAGACTTAACTGTGACTGATTGGAGACAAGGACTCAAACTGAGACATAATTAGGACATTTTGCAGCTAAATTGAGACATAAATCTGAAAGAATGTCACAGTTTATTCATCATTACGTCTCGAAGCAAACATGTCGTAACATTCAGGAGGAAACGTCTGCAGCCGAGTCAGATCCCAGGAAAAACATCTACATTTTACCAACAGACTTGTTTTTCTTTTTAAGATCTGGAATAATGAGATCATAGAGATCTTTATTTATACTTCTGCACCGTACGAGTTAGTCTTTGGCATCAGAAAAGTTAGACGAGTCGAGCAGATAAAAGATTTTCTAACTGGAATTAACAGATTTTCATGGAGTACTGTCCCACTTTCAACTGAATCATCTAAATAATCAAAACCGTATCAAAACAAAATCTTTAGTTAGAATCGAAAGGTACAGGAATATAGAATACATTAATTACAGTATATATTTTACACGAGACGGTGATTCGGGAGTATTTATGGGTTTTAGGAGATTCTGGTTCAAACCGACCTTTAACCAGATCAGATAAACTAAAACTAATTTAAATGACAACTTCTGCTGCAAACCAAACAGAAGATCCAGGTTTTTATTGTTAGGCTCTAATAGGGAAGCTGCTACTTGGTCATGATTAGTTCATCAGAAGCTTGGTATAAAATGAAAAACGTAAAAAGTCTGGACAGGAAATAGAAAGGAGCAGCGGAAATGAAAACGACTAAAAAAGGATTTTTCCACCTTCAGTGAGAGCCTAATAACAGATATAAGAACAAAGATGGAGGGGGGTTTCCAGTTCGATCCTCTCCTCTCGGGTGGCTGCAGCTCGAGCTCGCCTCGCCCCGCAGTTTGGCACAGGACTGAAGTTTCCACGCGGTGAGATGAGACCAGGGCGCACGATGAGATGAAACGCAGGATTGGCTCGGAGAGACGTCGTGCTCCGCCCCTACAAATCCCCCTCCACCCGCCTCCGACGGACTGGAAGCAGAACGAGATCAGGTCGTAACACGCAGCCTGGGAAGTACTCAGTATTTAACAGGTACTTACCATACCTCCTACAAGGTACACAGTAAGTACAGTTACTTCATAATACAGCTCAGTCTTCTGTAGGTACATACAGAAGTACTGAATAACAAGACACTTCATAATACAGCCCAGTATCCTGGAGGTACTTAGCAGGTAGGTAAGAGTACCAGGTACTAAAAGGTAAAGTTTCAGGTGAGTTCCCGGTACGAACAGGAAACAACCCGGTCCCTGTATGTACCAGTTACTATCACATCATGTACTCATTACGTACTTCTTCAGTACCAGGTACGTAACTGTCAGGTACTCTGTAAGTACTGGGTTAGAGGTCCCTGTGGGTCCCCGGTACGTACCTGCTACTAATGCCCCTTTTACACCGGCTCTAATTCAGAAGTCCGGCTCTACTCGGCTCAGCTCTATAAAGAATGCATCGCGTTCACACCGGCCAGTGGTCGGTAGCAGAGGAACGCCTCCTCGTGTTGTGGGGGGGCGGGATTTGGTTGCGCTACTGAAACTTGGCTCCATTTGTGTAAACAACGGAAGCGCTATGGACAACATTGGCCCCGTGTTGTTGCTGTTTTTTAAACTTATGGGGATTCTCCTGAGACTTCAGGAAGAGAGGCGCAGAGGAAGAAATGCTCTGGATGCTGCGATTGTTGCGCGGAGTAGGACAGCTGTTATCAGCCGGAGGTTTCAGGCTTTACAGGCCTTCAGCTGGGGGACAGACGGCAGAAACGTTGCAGGGTAAGCTAACGCTGTTGTTTCTATTCCTACCTTCGCTCTTTATGTTTGCATCTGGCCACACCCACAACCAATGAGTGAACAGGAGCTAAGCTGGCGCCGCCCATGAAGCAGGACCGGCCCGGCTGGTCCGACTCCGAAGCAGGTACCGAAAAAGCAGGGCCGGCCTCGAAAAAAGGCCGGTGGAAACGTGTGCAAAGCAAGCTGAGTAGAGTGGAGCTGGGACCTTTAGAGCCGGTGGAAAAGGGGCATAACTGTAGTACATCAGCACTGGGCTGTATTGTGTACTGTTATCCAATCAGATTAAGTGGATTTAGCAGCAATAAAACAGTAAACATGCCAGGCAGTCTTATCCTTCCACATTCCTGTTAGCTGATCTTCAAGACACTCGTGGTGCGGTCATTCCTGCAAACCAACATGTCGTCACACTTTCAGAGTGTTAATCAGTGAACATCCGTTCAGACGCTGTGAAAGAAGTCACTGTTAGGTCTCAGCACACCCATGCATCAGACCTGTGCTACTGCAGCTCTGACAGGGGGCGGAGCTACAAGAGAGGACAGCTTGTTACCGCCGACCCGTGGCTTGTTTATCATGATGTGTGTGTGTGTGTGTGTGTGTGTGTGTGTGTCATACCCAGGTCGTTGTTCTTGGTGATAGCTGCAGCAGCTCTGGACCGAGGTCCTTGCTGAGTGAAGTGGTAGCCAAACTTCACGATGGTTTTGTTCTCCTCCAGCATTTTAGCGATCTCCATCTCTACAGATGTTCCCAGCTGCTGCCTCTGAGGGACACAGACACGCAGGCCAACATCAGACCCAACTTTCTTCTGAGGAAGGGAAGATGAACTCCGACCACAATGAAGAAGTTCAACTTCCCCTTCAGCAGCTGGAAGCCCTCAGCGGTTTGTTCTCACTAAAGTTCATTAACATACTGACGCTACAACGGCTGCGATAAGCTTAGCAAGTCAAACCTGCAGAAATGATGACTGGAACGGCAGTTTGACATAATAACCTGAATCTGTCCAGAGTGACAGAATAAATTACCAGCAGAGGTTCAGCTTGGCATCACATGATGCATCGGACCTGCTCCAGGTGAGGGTTCAGGTAACCTCTCTGAGCTGAGTTAGCATGTTAGCAGGTGAAGTATATACAGCATAACCAGCTAACCAGCTAACTAACTTTAGCTCGTCTCAGAGAGCAGAACAGCAGACAAGAAGCAGAATTACTTTAGGATTAGAAACTATCAATAAAACAGTTTTAGATAACATTATATTACATTCAATTTAAATTTATTCCCAAATATTGTGATTAAATTAAAATTTCAGTCTTTATTTTAAATTTTATCATCAATTAAAACATTATAAAAAGTCATCCTCCATCTGACTCTGTCCTTTGTGTCTTCGGTCCTCCATGTCCTCTCTAACTGCATCCATATGTCCTCTTTGTCTCTAACATCCTTCTGTCCCTCCTCTGCAGACATGTTTGTTCTGAAATAAAACTGATAATATTCCCGGGATGTTTCTGCTCGAGGTTCCCAACAGCTGCAGCTCAGTGAGATTCGACCCTCTGCTGAGAGTCTGAGCTGATTTCTTTCTGTTACGTTTGGATTTTATGCCTCCTGAGACACTCGGACTCTGTCCATACGAGGACATAACATTAAGAAAAAGGAGGTTCAGTCTCTGCAATGATGAGACAAAACTGAAGAAGAAGAAGAAAAGCTAAAACATGCTGACGTACCTGGTTGTCTATCTTGATCTCTGTGAGCGTATCGTTGTCCCGCAGCGCCTCAACCAGAGCCTGAACTCCTGCCCCGGTGATGAAGTTGGACTCCAGGTTCAAACTCTGCAGCGTCTTGTTCTCCCGCAGCATGTCTCTGAACGCCTGGCAGGAGGAGGAGGAAGGCGTGAATCTGCAGCTGCCATGTGCCAACGGGCCCGATAAATTTCCACAGACCACCGCAACTCACCACAGCAACCGGGTCGTTACTCCGGGTCGCTGCCAGGCTGAACTTCTTAACGTGCGTGTTCTTCTCCATCGCTTTGGCAAAGTCCTTCAGCGTGGGGATGGGAATGTTCTGGGGAAGCAGGAGACACGCTGGCGTCGGTGAAAGGCGAAGGAGCACGACGGCACCCAGGAGGTTTGTGTTGGCGTACCTTGATGTTGTTGAGGTTGACGTCGGTTAAGGAGCTGTCGTTGGATTTTATCCTCTGCAGAGTTTCTTCCACGTTGGTCGGGTTGGGAGGCTCATCAAACACCGGGTTCATCTTCTCACCTTTGATCACATCTGGAAAGGAGACAGAGCCACAGGTCAAAATCCAGATGTGTCTTTGTTTCGGGTTGAAGTCCTGCATGTACTCACTGTTGTAACCCTCTTTACTTCCAGTTCCATCGTACGTCTGGTTACTGGTGACCAGCGTGTGCACACCCAGGATCGCTGAGAGACACGGCCAGGTCAGAAATTACAGGTTGTGTTGTTTTTCCATCCCAGCAGCTTTTTAACCCCTTCTTACCCGCGAGGTCGCACAGCTCTGTATCGGAGGCGTTGGTGAGAGCTTCCTCCAACTCTGGATCGAGCTTCGTGACTTCCTCCTGACGCGTTTCTATTGGCTGCTGCTTCGGGACAAATACTTTACCTGTGAGGAAAAAACAAACAGCAGTTTTAGTCAAACTGGAACTTAAAGGAAAACAAACAGGTAGAAGAAATAAATAAAGACATACAGGTGCTGGTCATAAAATTAGAATATCATGAAAAAGTAGATTGATTTCAGTAATTCCATTTAAAAAGTGAAACTTGTATATTATATTCATACATTACATACAAACTCATATATTTCAAATGTTTATTTCGTTTAATTTTGATGATT
>NC_051444.1:1099827-1118700 GCF_001649575.2 Kryptolebias marmoratus
ACATTTGAAATATATGAGTTTGTATGTAATGTATGAATATAATATACAAGTTTCACTTTTTAAATGGAATTACTGAAATCAGTCTACTTTTTCATGATATTCTAATTTTATGACCAGCACCTGTACTTCTGAGTTTAACCTAAATGTTTACAGATTAAGAAAACAGGGTTTTATTTGTCTCACTGTTGTTCCTGCCAGCTCATAATATCAGTAATGTTCCTGACCGGGACAGTGTTGCCATGGCAACCGAACAAGCGAAACCAAAGGAAGAAACGGGACAATTACTGGAGTCTGATTTAAAGTCCGCCGCTGAGGAGACGACATGTTAACTGTACAGTTTGTCGCCCGTCTTCCTAAATAAAAGCAGTCCAAGAAGGGACCCTCCCTCTCTCACTTCCTTCCAGGCCGTCCCTGGTGGGGGCTTTGGCACTTCCTGAAAGCCAGCAAACAGTAAACATGGCTGTCAGGCAGCATTCACACGCTGTCAGGATCCCACAAGTCATCAGGACCCGAAGCTGCTGCAGCAAACACAACCCCTACAGGAGACGGCCGCAGAAACACAGAACAAACACACCTGCCCGGTTCTGTTCAGGGTCATGTGACCCTTCCTGCTGAAGACAGTCCAAAGACAGGCCTGTCCCCCTGCTGAAGACAGTCCAAAGACAGGCCCGTCCCCCTGCTGAAGACAGTCCAAAGACAGGCCTGTCCCCCAGCTGAAGACAGTCCAAAGACAGGCCCGTCCCCCTGCTGAAGACAGTCCAAAGACAGGCCTGTCCCCCTGCTGAAGACAGTCCAAAGACAGGCCTGTCCTCCAGCTGAAGACAGTCCAAAGACAGGCCTGTCCTCCAGCTGAAGACAGTCCAAAGACAGGCCTGTCCTCCAGCTGAAGACAGTCCAAAGACAGGCCTGTCCCCCTGCTGAAGACAGTCCAAAGACAGGCCTGTCCTCCAGCTGAAGACAGTCCAAAGACAGGCCTGTCCCCCTGCTGAAGACAGTCCAAAGACAGGCCCGTCTGAAGTTAGCCAAAGAACATTTGAAGGACTCAGAGAATGTTTGTGGACCGATGAGACCAAACTTTACTCAACCAGCTGGTTGGAGGAGAAGAACTTCATCTCCACAGACAAGAACTGGTTTGGAGACGTTTTTTCATGAAGGTTACAGGACGACACGGTCTGGGCCAAGAACCCTGAAGCTGGACGGGTCACGACCCGAATGACCCGCCGAGGCAGCAGAGGAGGAGCTAAAGAAGAAACACATGAAGGTCCTTCAGAACATCCAACAAAGCTGAAGGACTTAGAGGGTTTGTGTAAAGAGGAGTGGGCCACAATCCCCCCTGACGTGTGTGCAGACCTGGAGACCAGAAACATTTTACTAACAAAGGTTTCTCCACCAAGAACCGAGTCAGAAACACAAATAATCTGCTTCAGTCACAGAAACTGAACCATCAAAACATCCTTCTACTGTACAAAAGTGACCCACTACAGTGAAACTAAGTGGTTAAACGGCTGCAGCGGTTACAAAACCTGCAGTTTTCCGCTGACAGTTTGCTTATTATTGAACAAAAAGGGCTCAGACACGGAAAGCCCAATATTTATCAGCAGGGGGTGAAAATAACAAGAGGAGCAGCTACATTCCTCAGAACCACCGTCACAATGTTTTCCATGCTGTCATAGGAGGCAATTACACACACGCACACACCCACACACACACACACACAGAGTGTAGTTTACTGCGGTTATCTCAGGGAGAGATGTAAACTCCATACTTCCTCTGCAGAGACGGAGCAGCTTTTAAACCTCAGGAGATCTCACTTCATTTCCCACCATCATGTCACAGAAAACATAAATAAAATAAAAATAAAAGCTCCTTTTCATCTTATCCAAAGAAGCGATGATGATGAGAGCAGAACATGTTGGAACAGAACCGGTGCCTCGTTTTCACTTTTCAGCAACAATCCAGTCTGGATCTGCTGTCAGAGTTTGTTTTACTCATTACATTAATGTGAAATAAATAAAATAAACTTCCTCAACGACAAGCCAACCTAACTGCCTTTAAACTCAATCTGAGTGGACATTAATGAGACGCCGCTCATTCAAATAAGGCTCAGATTTGCATTCCTGCTTCTGGTGAAAACTGGATAAATATAAAAGACAACAGAAAGCTTGGGTTTCAGCTCGGAGAAAAACAAGCTGAGGCATTTTTAGACACAAGGAGAGTAAAGTTTCAGACTTGAATAAAACAATCAGATTTGATTCAAACCTGGCAGGAAGACAGAAGGTCATGTGATGTTCCTGCTGAACCCTCCTGGTTCTGATCAGAGCTTTAAAAGTAACTTTCTTTTATTAAACGTGTCCAGAACCTGACGGTAAACCATTTCCTGCTCTCCTCCCCTCAAGATATTTATAAACTTTAATGTCAAACTCAGTCAGGTTTCTGTCACTAACTGTTAAACAGCAAAGAGCAGAGCAGGATTACAGGAGAGAAGGGCATGAAAGGAGTAAAAATCCTCCGTTTCAACAGATGAAACCCTGAAGAAGCTTCGAGCAGATGAGGAATAATAAAATCTGCAGACAGAACAACATGAAGCCACACGTCCTGACAAACCCAGGCCCAACATGTGATAACGGTTAGAAACGAAGCACGGGACGAAACTGTCCTGCAGCTTTTCACTGTGGAAATAAAGACGCTCCGTGACTCTGTAACACTTCTGTGTCCTGATTTCAGCTGCTCTAAAGCACTTCACTTCTTTTAATTCAGCCTCAAATCTTACATATCAGTCAAAAATAGAGCAGAAGCAGGAGTTCGTTTTTAAAAATCTGATTAATTCTTCAGATTTAATCTAGAATAATCACATAAGCTCATATTTTTGTTGTAAAGACAACAAAGAAATGCAGAAAATCTGTTGAATTCAGGGCAAACTGTCCCTTTCCCAAACAGTTAAAGATTAAAGCAGATGTTTCTTATTAAGACAGTTTTTAAGCCTTTATCTTGGGATTCTGAATTCTGCAGATTGTCTCATTCTCTCTTTTCTTTATCAGATTTGAATGAAAAAACCCGGTAAGAACGATGGCAACCCTCAGGAAACAGCAGAGCCTCATCATGTTCCCGTGTTTTTATTAATGAAGGAGAACGGACCTTTCTTCTCTCCGGTGAAGGGCACGACGTCCTCCCTGTCCTTATACTCCATGGCTTCTTTCTCCAGGTACTTCAGCAGACGGTCCCGGTTGAACGGCCCGGTAGCTTCCTTCGAGGTCTGATCCTTCTGCCGTAACCCGGCTGGAAGGAGAGCATTCTGAGGAGGAGAAAAACACAAAACCTCAAATAAACCAAACGTTTCATATTTAACCTCATGCAGCAGATCAAACCGGATGTTCAGCAGATAAAGATGAGCTCAGAACAGCCTTCTGAAATTAAAACTTTATGACCGGCTGCCGACCACCAGCTGTTTGTTTGTTTGTTTGTTTGTTTGTTTGTTTGTTTGTTTGTTTGTTTGCCTACAGAAAGAGCTGAAGTGTCAGTGATGAAGACGATATTCTGGTTTGGATTTACACTCAGCAGATAAACGGACGGGTTCGGCTGAAGCCAGCAGCGGATCGATTCCAGCCTCAAAATCAAAACTTCAGTTCGCTTCTCTCCTCAACTTTTAGCTTGTTGCTCCATAAAACAAAGAGAGTTTAAATTCCAAAACCTTCATTCTCCTGAGAACCAGTTTAACTGGATCCGTGTTTGGATCAGAAACAACCGGTCGTGGAGCAGTTTGAGTGAAAACCTGCCGACGGTGAACAAGGACGTCGGCAAACCTGGAAACCTTTGCCAAGTCAGCCCGCAGCTACTGAAACCAAACAGTTTGTTTTGTTTTCCACTGTAGGCTCAGCGTTTGACTCGACTAACAGGAGATCCAAACATCAGCGTGTTTCCTGACCTCTGATCGGGCTGAAACTACCAAAGATAAAATCTGTAACTGAACTAAGACTTTTCTGTCTCTGGAGCTTGATGTGTCCTCAGTGGACGGACGCTCAGTAGATGGAGCCCTTTAGAGAAAGTTTAGTTATTTGCTAACCCAGGAAGTTCCTCCAGCCCTCACTGACCTCAGGGTCCATCTCCTCCAGGGCCATCTCCAGCTGTTTGAGGTCCTCCGCTGACAGGTTCCCCAGGATCTCATCTTCATCGATGTCCTTGTACTTCCCAAGGTCCTTCTTGAACGACAGCGCCATGGTGGCTAAAGCTAGCTCAGAAACACTGATCAGCAAACTGCAGCCACGCTGGTCCTGGTCCTGGTCCTGGTCCCGGTCCTGGTCGGGTACGAGGGATACCTGAGGAGAGGAGGAGGATCGTGTTAGTTCGTGTCTACAAACAGTAAAATCTGACTCCACAGTGAAGTAAACAACAATTATCTCATCTCTGAGGAACAATAGGCTGAGGAACAGCTGGCTCTGCAGTGACGCAACATCTGGAACAAAAGCCCGACTTCTTCAGGCTCCAACAGATCATCTGACTTGTCCCTGAACAGCCAGCACCTCGTGGACGCAGATGATGTGAATATTTGATTCTCCTCAGAGACTGAAAGCTCTCGTTAAGATTAAATAAACTTCAGCGGACTGACGGCGTTCAGCTCCCTCTCCCACGCCACAGACCGGACCTGAGGATGATGTCATGGTTTGCAGATCGCCTGCAGGACGATCCGCAGATGGTGTTTCTCCTTCTGATCCTGAGCATTTATCTGCAGTTCCCTCAGAGGACCGTCTCCTGTCGGTTTTACAGAACCCATGTTGGGTTTGTGTGTTAGTTTTCTTTTACTGCTGCTGTTTATTATGAAGTTATTTTATGATGTTTGTGCTGCTGCCATTCTTCTTAATCTCAGTGAGATCTACCTGATTAAACAAAGATTAATCAAATAAAATACTAAAAACAGAGCTTGTGTTTGGTGTTAAATAACCTTAACTGAGCTGAGAATCCTTGTTGCCAACTGAAAATGGTGCAGAATATAAATCTGTCTGAACTCAAACGGTTTAAAGCAGGGGTTCCCAACCGCCGGGTCAAGGGCCGGTACTGGTACTCCAGGAAACCATTCGAGGGGCAGGTTTGTGTCTCCTCCTGTTCACCTCCTTGTCTCTACAGTCTTTGCTTCGTCCGGGACTGATTCCTCCCCTGGCCCCCCCGAGTCAGTCTGAAGTAATCAGAGTCAAACAGGAGCGTTTCTAAAGCGGAGCTCAGATGACATAACTTCATCAGAGCACATGAACACATGAATGTACTGATCTCAGCCCGGAGCCCTGAAAACACAACCGTTCTCAGAGTATAATCTTAAAACGGGACGGAGGGAGGGAGTCTCCAAATGTCTGTCACTGTCTGAGTCACTTCAGTTTGGAACATAAACTAGTCTGAGACACCCGTCTCAGGGGGTGTAGGAAGTGTTTTACCTGCAGGATATCCCCTCTGATAGAAACATCAGAGCCCCAAACGTCTGGGTTTTAAAACTACTGAAACCTGGTTTAAATCTGGTGAACTCCAGCTGCTGAGGTGGGCAACAAAACACTGCGAGAGGCTAAGAATACAGCTTTACAAACAAATATAAGCTGTGATTTTCAAAACTTAACAGCTCTAAACTGGTCACAAAGCCTCATGGTTCAGGTGTAAAATGATGCCCAAACGAAGAGCATGAGACAAAGAGTCAGTTCTACCTTTCAGACTGAAGCCGTCTCGTCCACCTTAGAAGGATAAACCTTCCTTTGCATGATGCAAACACACCAGCAGTCACCCGCGCTGCCTTCCAGGAACAGGTTGGACTCTCGGCACGTTATCTGCAGCTCTTTCTAGTTTTCAGCTTGTTTACAGAGACAGAAATGTGGCGCAGAGGAGAACCGTGACGCATCATGAACACCGTCCTACAGCCGTCAGCAGTTTGTGCTCCAGGAGTAATGGAGCACGCAGACAGGATGAAGATGATGATGATGATGAGGTGGAGACACTCAGAGGATCCATTAGTCCAGCCTGATCGATTCCTTTCTCCTAATCCTTCAGGACAACAGCAGATGGCTCCAAGCCAATAATACAGCAGATCAGCTTTCCTTCTCTGAGTCAGGCTCCTGAACGCCTCACAAACAACCAAACTCCATCTGATGGGACGGAGTCTTCCTGGTTCCTCTCGACTTCAAAACAGATAAAGAACCAATATAAACGTCAGGGTTCCTCCACATTTCCTTCATACACTTCCACACTTTCCCAGCCTCAAAGATTCATATTTCTGTGAGCGGTTCAGTCTTTTCTGTAAGTTTCCTGTGAGTGTTTATATTATCAAACATTTATAACATTATTTAAGAGCATAAAGGGACAGGAAGACAAAGAGCCATGTACTGAACTGCGAAAAATTTAACTTTAAACAATGACAAACCAGACTTCTTTAACCTACTTCAGTCTAAGATGTTTAATTCAGACCTCAGGACCAGATGGAGATCCTTCAAGGGCCACTTTTTGGCCCCTGGGCCACAAGTTGGTTCAAAAGGTTCTCAATCAAAACAAAAATACTGAAAGCTTGATTATTTACATAAAACGTGAAAAAGTGCTCATCGTGTCTGAGCAACTTTTAAAACGTTCAATTAAATCTTTTAGAAACAACAAAAACGTTAAAATAAATCAATAAAGTTTGGAAATATTAATGTTTCCCTGTATTCTGTTTTCATTTCTCCAAACTTATCCAGAGCTGAAAAACCTAAAACCAAACTCCGTCTTTCCAAGAACCCCTGGAAGTCGACTGATTAAAATCCTGACCTGAAATCTGTCACAAACAGGAAACACGTCAGCTGAAGTTAAACGGTCTAATCCTCAAAACTTAAAGCTTCTTTCATCTCAGATATCCGTGTGACCCTCGTCAGTAAAAGTTCAACGACGTTAAAGACATTTTTTCAACAAGTATCCAGTTTCCCTGAGCCATTCAGACTTTAGAGACAGGAAACCAAAAATAAAAGCTCTTTTAAAGATGATCCAGGAAGCAGAACTTGTGTTCTGACAGAACAATGTTCCATCTATTGTTAGAACAGCCCAGCTCCACCGCTGGGACGCTGCTCCGTTCTTCCTCCTCCCTCCTCTTCTCCAGTTTTACTCTCCCTGATGGGTTCTGTGTTCAGAAGTGCAGAAATGATAGAAAACAGATGGAGGACCTCGTCTGAAGTCCAGCCTCCAGTCAGGAAACGTTGAGACGTTGTGTAAAAAGTAAATTAAAACAGAAAGAAATGATCCCAGATTGTATTCACAGTAAACAGATCAGATGTAGAAACTAAGAAATTAAAATCAGGTCATTCTGAATCTGCTGGCAGCAACTCGTCTGTTTAAAGATGTTCCAGATGTTTGAAGCATCTCATCTTCTTCTGCCATCAGTCTGTAAACATCTGGACCTGAGGTTGTCCCATTCTGTCTGTTCAACAGTCCTGGATGGGAGCAGATGTTGTTCTAAAACCTGGACTAATGCACCCCCATACCATCAGAGAGGCAGGCTGACCTCAGAACAGTTCTCCTCTTTGGTCCAGAGGAGACACATCTGTTCACATCTGGCTTCTTCTTTGCCTGATAGAGCTTTAAGCAGCATTTGTGGACGGCACGGTGAACTGTGTTTACAGACAGTGTTCCAGAACCAGCCTTGACCTTTGACCTCTGAGGTTTCTACAGATTCTTCAGATCTGTTGATGATGTTATGATCTGGAGATGATGGAGATTCAGAGTCTTTGATTCAGGACCTTTATTGTGAAAGTGTTCCTCTGTTCTCAGACACTTCCTGTCAGCTGGTGAACCTCTGCCCATCTTCAGCCTCTAAAAGCTCTTTTTATCTGACTGACCTGCTGAGAATTAACTGAATTAGTTATAAAAGCTCCTCCAGATGTTTCTGACTCTTACAGCCTTTTGTTGTTTTACAGACGTCAGATTTAAAACAACCTTTATGTTCAACACAAAGACAAACAATCATGTTTCTAAGTCTTGCGCAAAACTTGACAAAGGCCAGACAGGAAGTGGGGCAAACCCACATGATTTGTATATTTCCCTGGTGTGCACACCCACATGAAGGTTTAATGAGGACAGATTCCAGGTCGGGATGTGTCGGCAGAGAAGAGAAATTAATAATAATAGTAATAATAAAGATGCAGGATTAAGAAAGCTTCATGATGACATTCTCTCCTCTGGCTCACAGCCAGGTTTCACTATCCAGTGAAAGGTATGCGGATAAACAAAATAAACGAAGCGTATTTATCTGTCAGAAGAGTTGTGAGTTTTATCACCACAGCATTCCAGCGGGTTACAACACCTGGCTCGCAGCCCCAGGAAGGCCTCCTGGGTGTTACATTTAAATCCCTTTCTGGAGATCTGGACCACACCCTTCATTCACAGCTGAGTCTGTAGGTCAAACTGTCCCTGTGAAGACAGGACATGTCTCACAGAGAGTGTGTCAGCAGGCTGGCTGTCCCTACACCTCCTGAACAACCAGTAAATCTGCCTGAACCGACCTCTCCTGCCCCCGGAGTGAGTCAGCTCCTGGAACTACAGAAACTCTTGTCTTAGTCAAACAAACAGACAGACAGAGGACACGCATGTCTCACTGACTGTCTCACAGGGATGGGCAGCATATCAACACAAAACACAGTGATGCAACTAGAAGAAGCAAAACTTGCTTTAAATCATCTTGAAGTCTCAAATCAGAAAGGCTGGGCTGCTGCTAACTTCACTCATGTAGTCGTTTTATCGGACAGCGTTAGTTTTAATGACATATTTATGACTTTAAGATGACAAGAAACGTGTTAATCTGAGTGAGCATAAAAGAAAAACACCCCCCGCTTTAAGCAGAAGGCCATTTGCGGGACTCTCTCCCTGGTAAGTCGGCTGGATGCAGCAGTATTCACCGCGATGATGGATGAAATGTGGAGGCTAACAAGCTAACGTTAGCCGCTCGGCTAAAGCTACGGGAACACCGTGACAGCGGGTTAAAATGCCCTGGATCCTCGTGGTAGTTTCAGCCCGCGCAGATCTACCTGCTTCCTTACCTGAGCTTAAAACCGTCCTCGATGAGGGCAAAGCTCCGAAAAGCAGCCGCGGTGCTCCAACTGAAGGCAGCTGCTTCGGTGCGGCTTTCTCAGTCCAACCCAAGGGCGGTAACGCCGGAAGACAGAGCCGAGGAGTTCCCCGAGTGACGTCAGGCACAGCCAATAGAAAGAGAGGATGCCGAGAGTGAGCCAATGGGATCATTCGTCCCGCCCTGGGGCTCTTCATACATAAAATATAATATTTAAGGTTCCCTCGGGCTCTGAAACAGTGTGGAGCCATTACCCCACCCCACTATATATATATATATCCTCTGTAACTCATAAATTCAGTACAGAGTCCTCAGAGCTGTGATTCATCTGTGTTCAGGGGTTTTATTGCAATAAATAATCAAATAGAACCATTTTCTAATGAGAGGATCATGAAATGTTTCTGCTGTTCAGGCCTGCTGAGCAGAAAAATTAAAGGAAATTTAAAATGTTCACATTTATTATTATTTTAAAAGAAAGAAGAACCTTTTTAAATGCCTCATTTTAGGTTAATGTTACTCACATTAAGGCTAGCATATTATTTTTAAAACTCAGAATGGTTTCATAAATGTTTGCATTTTGTTTTAATGACATTAGAAGGCAGTTAAATGACCAATCAGCCAGAACCTTCTCCGTCATCTTCAGCTTGTCCAAAGACATTGTGAGCGTGTCATCCCTATTTCATCCTCTTTACACTGACTGCATGTGTCTTTTAGAATCACTTTTAAGATTTTTCTTTTGGTTTTTAAAAAATTATGTGGTCTGGCACCAACTTACCTCACTGATCTTTTACATAAATGTAATCCTTGGAGGATGCTGAGATCTGAAAAACAAAAGCTTTTAGTTGTCCCAAAAACTAAACTGGTGACAAAAGGAGATCAAGCTTTTTCAGATGTAGCTCCTAAATTGTGGAAAAACCTCCGCTGTCTTTAAGCTTGGGTGATTTAAAATCTCTTCTAAAAACTCACCTGCTGTCCTTGGCTTTTAGATCTGGGGAGCTCGAGCTTTAGGACGGTTATGTTACTATTTCTTTCTGCTTTTATTGCTTATTTTTTCCTGTGTTTTTATTTCTTTATTTCACTATTTTACCTGTGAAGCACTTTGGTCAATTTATTGTGTGTAATAGTGCTATACAAATAAAAGTTGATTGATTGATCAACTTAGGTGCTATTTGTCCAATAATAAATTCTTAAATCAAGTTAATTTGTACAATTTAGTCCTGAATCAGTATTTTATCTAAGAGGGTGTTGTAATCTGCAGAAAGTAAAACACCTTTAGACTCTGACTTTTGATAAGAAAAACTGAGTGTAAAACCTAGAACATGTAAAAATGTCTGACTGCACCTTAAATGAGCACATTTCATAATTCATGTGTAAAATTACAAATAAGGTATAATTTCAGGCCGTTTTTTTTCTCTTACTTAGTTATACTCTGTTTTTGTGAAAGACTCATTTCAGATAATATGAGGTTGTAACAAGATTCCTCAGAAACAGAAACCTGTGAAGAGATGTAGGCCCTATTTTAAAACATTTATATCATCTAGATGAATTCAGGTGGATGACAAGAATTTATTAAAGAGAAAATGTAAAAAAAACAAGAACAAAAACAGGCTCTTTACAATGCTCAGAGCTCACCTGAAGACATTTATGCCCACGAGCCTGTTTCTGTTTTATGTTCAGTCTAACACATTACTGACAGAGATTTAAAGATTTATTATGATTTTTTAAGCATCCCTTTTATTTTGCCAAGTCTTCTTAACAAATTGGGTATTGCAATGATCTTTATGCGAGGAAAAATGTTTTTCAAAGCTGTTTTAAAATATTTTAAACATTAAATTACAAAATAAAGAAGATGAGGGACATTATAACAGAGGAAGAATAAGCATTTGGTGATTAACTGAGCAACAATATGACACCAGGAACTATTAAATAACAAACAACAGAATAAACAAAGTTAAATTTCAAGAAAACAAATTACTCAGAAAAAGTCTGTTAGTATGTTCACAGAAATGTTGGGCTTTTGTGTTGTTAGATTAGTTAAACTCTTCATACAAAAAGGAGTGTTTTTGGATCAGAGGGGAAAAATGTAAAAATACAGCATTTGTTTATGAAATAAATGCCTAAAGAATCAAATTATTCCTTTTAAACGCTTTACTTTTATCTCCCATTTAAAAAAGAATCTTAAAATGTACCAATTTAAAGGCGGAACACCTTTAAATGTGTTATAATCTCCTGAGTGTTTCAGGTTCAGAGATCTCTGTTCTCTGCTGACAGTGCCGCACACCGCCTCCTGCTGGCTGAAGTGCGTCACTACGTCACCCCGGAAGTAAAACACGTCCCGGGGTTTCACTTCCGGTGGGTCGCCGCTTCCAGCAGTTTGGGAGAAATGGCGGACATGGACGAGCTGTTCGGCAGTGATGGAGACAGCGACAACGACCAAAGAGGTGATTTATTGTTTCACAGCCACACAAAGTTTCTCTTTAACGTGTCCGAGGTTTTAAGAATTAAAAATAAAATCTGAAATTTAACTAAATAAAATCGGTAAAAGTGAAACTCGAATGCTTCATCTCTGTGCATGAATTCAATAAAACGATTTGAGGATTTCTAAATTAAAAAAACTAAGCTTTAAATCACTCAAAACAACAAATGTGTTAAATTAAAGCTAATTAAAAAGTCGTTTTTCATCCGGATGTGAAACAATAATAAATATATTGTGGAGCTCAGAGTTTAGTTTAGCATAAATTAAAAGATAATATAAAGTAAAATGAAAAGGCTAAATGATCACGATCACAATCCTGCTTTTTTCAAAGAACATCAGGTTTTAGAACTATATTATAGAATGCATTTTTATTAAAAACACTTTTCCATTTGTTTTAGACAGCTAAACAAACCGTTTATTGTGAACTAAACCAAGTAGAGCAGTTTGAGTGAGTTTACGCCATTTATGCTAGTCTGAAATGTGGGTACGCACTTAATGTAAACAGACACAGCAGCTTGAGTTCTGACTTCAGTTTGTGTAACTTAAATATGGTGGAATGGGACAAATGTCCAGGACTGAGGGTCCACTGTCCAGGAGAACAGGGAGTGTGGTGAAGAGGTGAAGAAGAGTCCAGCAGGATGAAGACAAAAGGGTGGCAGCAAAGGTCAAAGGTCAGAGGAAAGGTTTCCAGACAGTGGTGAGAGCAGCCATGTTGTTTGGTTTGGAGACAGAACAGGAAGTGTCAGAGCTGAAGATGTTGAGGTTCTCCTTGGGAGGGACGAGGATGGACAGGATCAGGAATGAGGACATCAGAGGTCCAGCACAGGTTGGAGGACTGGGAGATAAAGACTGAGATGGTTTGGACATGTCCAGAGGAGGGACAGAAGGATGTTAGAGACAAAGAGGACAGATATGGATGCAGTTAGAGAGGACGTGGAGGACAGAGGACACAGAGGACAGAGTTAGATGGAGGAAGAGGACTTGCTGTGGAGACCCCTGAAGAGGAAACAGCTGGAGTCATTCACAGATTATTAAACCTGTTTCTGCTTTATCCCGTCACAGAATCTGGTTCTGGCTCGGCTTCAGACTCGGAGCAGGAGAGACCTCGATCAGCGAGCAACGTCTCGGGCAGCGAGAGCGAGAGGGAGCATGATGATGAGGAAGACGATGAAGGGCACGAGGCGGGGAAGCCCAGCATGAACAAGGTCAGAGCTCAGTTCTGTTTTCATCAGGCAGGAAGTGAATGAGTTAGAAGCTGATTGGTTAGTTCCTGCTGTCCCTTCTTTCTGACAGGAGCTGTTTGGGGACGACAGCGAGGATGAGCAGCGCAGTCAGCGCAGCGGCAGCGACAACCAGTCCGAGCGCTCGGGGAACCAGTCGGACGCCAGCATGCACTCCGACCAGGGGGAGAACGACCACTCCGACGCCGAGCAGCACAGCGGGTCGGAGCGCGACCAGCGAGACGACGACGAGGACGACATGGGCAACAGGTCGGGCGGAGGGAGCCCGGCAAGCAGCGGAGCGTCCGGCGCCGGGAGCCCTCGATCCGAACGGGGCAGCGCTCGTTCAGACAGAAGGTAGCACAGATCCACCGCTCAGGTTTAAAAAGAACAAAAATGTGTCCTTTTACTCTTTTACTGCCATTTCTTTCATTTCCAGCAATTAAACATTTAAAAATGAATCGATTAAACAAGCAGAGTTCTCTTCATGTAAACTATTTATAGTTTTCTTCAGTTTACCTTCTTTATAACTGCTCACAATCACAGCAAACTTCATCTTTTTTAAACACCAAGTTTAATGTTTTATCCAATGCAGTCTTTCTTTTTTACAGTTTAGATTGAATTCAAACAGCTGAAAGTTGTGTTTTACATAAAGTTTAATCTGCTTTCAGAGTAAATTAAAGCAGCTTGAACTGTTTGCAGTCGGCTGCATCTTCAGATCCATAATTCTGCTCCTGATCCGTTTCCTGGTGTCGGGACATGAAAGTTCTGCTGGAAACCTTTGGATCCTGATGGGTCTAAAGTTAGCTTAGCCATAATTCATACAAGGAGTTTTAGTTTACAAAGCTTTGTTGAAGAAGGTTTGAGCCCTTTGCTGTCTAAACTTTGTGTAAACTTACAAGAAATATTTGTACTTTGAGCTGAAAATGACAGAAATCTGAAAACGGACACGCTGAGCAGAGCGTGAAGGCGGAGCCATCGTTCAGCAGGATGTCACGCCGTGCCGTAAAAACAGGAATCTGTCTGAGTTTGGACTCAGCTTCCAGTTATCCTAACAACCAACCTGAGACAATAAGTCCAGCCCTCAGTCCTTCATTTAAAGCTAACAGGACACCTTCAGGGTCCTAAAGCGTCTCTTCCTCTGCAGAACAAAACTTAAGGATGAAACAGAAGAAATCTGTTGGTAAAATTTAACCGACTGAATCTTTGTTTACTTGTAGAATTTATCTTTGCAGCTGATCTGACTCACTGGGATGTTTTTCTGTCTGTCTTTGTGTCCTTGTTTGGGACAAGTGTTCGCAGCGATCCCGGGACTCCACAGTCGGGGCCGGGCACCCCTCACTCCGAAGGGGACGCGTCGGGCAGGGAGAACCAATCAGACGACGAGAAGTGGGGAGGGGGAGGAGCTAAGAGCGACCAGTCGGAGGACGAGGAGGAGAAGCGTCACTACTCTGATGAAGACAGAGAGAACTCTGAGGACGAGGGGCCGAGGAACAGGAAGTCAGGTGCTTTAATCTGTTGGATTAATTCCCTGAACATTAAAGCGTTTTATTCTGAAAACTACACAACATGTAGTTTTTACTACAAAGTACTTTAAAAATACCACCAGCAGCAGAGAGCTGAAAACTTTAACTCTGATGATCAGCTTCAACAGCTTTCAGCTAAAACTATCCCACCATCATCCTAAGACCCCCAGCTTGGTGTTTTATGGTCCAACACATCCCCAAACCATCATCCCTCCACCACCGTGCCTGACAGTTGGTCTTGGGTTTGATTTTTCTTCTCCAGAGTCTGCAAAGGGCAGCGACAGCGAGGACGAGTTCATCAGGCAGAGAACCAAAGCGAAAGCTGCGTCAGACTCTGATTCAGACAGCGACGGGGAGACGGAGAAACGTGAGAAGAGTTCCTCTTTTTCTGGGTTCGTCGCTTTGTTGCTTCTCTTTACGTCAGTGAACGTTTCTTCCTTTCTGCAGCAAAGAAAACTGCAGCTGACGATCTGTTCGGAGAAGCCGACGACATCTCTTCAGACAGTGATGCAGAGAAGCCCCCCACCCCGGGACAACCTCTGGTATTTGTCTCTCCTCCTGTGTCCCGCTGAGCCCATCCGGTGTCTCGCGGTTGAAATGAACCTGTGTTTCTGTGAAGGACGGAGAGGATGGGATGGAGGGGGAGCAGGCAGAGGAGGAGCCTGCGCCCGAAACTCGAATCGAAGTGGAAATCCCAAAAGTTAGCACAGATCTGGGATCGGACCTTTATTTTGTCAAGCTGCCCAACTTCCTGTCTGTGGAGCCCAGGTCAGAGCCCCAACCCTGGAGAAAAATACTGTAACTAATCATTTAAAGAATAAAACCTTAAAAGCTTTTCTTTGTCCTGATTGGACGTGTGCAGGCCTTTCGATCCTCAGTACTACGAAGACGAGTTTGAGGATGAAGAAATGCTGGATGAGGAGGGGCGGACCAGACTCAAACTGAAGGTCACAGCCACAGAAATAACAGAATGACCAAACAGTCTGACTGTAACTCTGACACGGTTTGATTTATCCTCCGCAGGTGGAAAACACAATCAGGTGGCGAGCGAAGAGAGACGAGGAGGGGAACGAAACACGAGAGAGCAACGCTCGCATTGTGAAGTGGTCTGACGGCAGGTGGGCTTCGTGTTGGACTCGTGGCGTCTTCTGTGTCTGACGTGTCTTTAAACGTCCTGTTCTCGCCGCAGCATGTCGCTCCACCTGGGGAACGAGGTGTTCGATGTTTACAAAGCTCCTCTGCAGGGAGACCACAACCACCTGTTCATTCGACAGGGAACCGGACTGCAGGGACAGGCCGTCTTCAAAACCAAACTCACATTCAGGCAAGCCCCCGGTCACCCTCCGTAATTACCCATAATTCCACACAATAATGGCAGCCTTCATCAGGCTCTGTGTAGAAATGTTCCTTACGCCATAAGCCCCTGGATCATCTCGTCCAAGCTGCCCAGGTAAGCCTCTTAGTGGCGCCGGGTCACACAGACCACAAGTCCAAACCTGCCCTGGTGTCCAGCGGTCCCGCTGGTTCCAGGACAAAACATCACGATTGTTTTTGATTTGAGGATTAGAGCCAAAGCTGCTCTCAGACCACAAACTGTTCAGAAAACTTTCTTCTTTTTACTTAAAAGCAGCTTTAAGTGTCGGAACCGAATCCTTTCCAGGAGAAAAGACAGTTTAGGAGGATTTTTCTGTAAAATCTTTTAGAACAGAGACGATTCATTCCTGGGGAAACGTTAAAAATGTTCATATAGAAAACAAAACCTGCAGAATCTTCTTTGTTTTTAGTGTTAATTAATAAAAGAGTAAAAGAATAACGCTTTAAACTGGTTCTGATGTGTTTGCAGGCCCCACTCCACAGACAGCGCCACCCACAGGAAGATGACCCTGTCTCTGGCCGACCGCTGCTCCAAGACGCAGAAGATCCGCATCCTTCCCATGGCTGGAAGAGATCCGGAGTCTCATCGCAACGAGATGATCAAGGTAACGTCAGCGTTCGGTTCAGCCCGTAACCTGCAGCTCTGACATCATGAAGGGGAGACGGTGCCTGCAGGATGCGGCTCTGAGGACGAGCCAAACAAGCAGCACTGATAGCATCGCTTCCAGTCTGAGTCTGAGTCCTCGGGGACAGCGTGTCCCGTATTATCCTCGTGTTTTCCAGTAAACAACTTAATCACAACAACACGGAGGCAGCAAAGCAGCTTTTTCTTCAAAAGTACAGCTTGTTCAGACGAGAGAAACGTTCAGAGCTCGAGCACGAGTGCAGGGCAGCGAAAACGTTTCACCTGAATCCTGAGCTCAGTTTAAACCAATCTGACCAGTTTTAATGACTCATATAAAACATGGATTATGTCATTTTAAACATTAAAATAGAGTTTTTTAAAGAAGAAAAGCCTTTGCAAGCAGTTTACATCATTCTGAATCTGACTGAGAAACTGAAGTTTGTCTCCGGGCAGAAAGAGGAGGAGCGTCTGCGAGCCTCCATCCGCAGAGAGTCCCAGCAGAGGAGGATGAGGGAGAAGCAGCACCAGAGGGGTCTGAGCAGCAGCTACCTGGAGCCTGATCGCTACGACGATGACGAGGAGGGCGAGGAAGCCATCAGCCTGGCAGCCATCAAGAGCAAGTACAAGGGAGGCCTGAGAGGTACGAGACGTTCCATCAGCTCCGCTCAACGATTCGTCGACATAAACTGCTGGTTCATGATCATAACCTTATTCCAGAGGAGCGAGCCAGGATCTACTCATCAGACAGCGACGAAGGCTCTGATGAAGACAAGGCCCAGAGGCTGATGAAGGCCAAGAAGCTGGACAGTGATGAGGTAGGTGCAGTTCCCTGCTGAACACACAGGGGGCGGCGTGACCTTCCCCATCATGAATCATCACAAACTCCAACCTGGAAGCTGCTGACGCTCCTTCTCTCTGCTCCTCAGGAGGGCGAGGGGTCGGGCAAGAGGAAGGCCGAGGATGATGAAGAAACTACCGTGAAGAAGGCCAAGAAATATGTCATCAGTGACGAGGAGGAGGAGGAGGAAGACGACGATGAATAATCTTATCATGGTGTAGAAATAACCAGATTTTGGTTTTGTATATTTTCTTATGACCTGTGTGTGGGAGTGTGTGTTTGTTTGTTTGTTTATGATGTGTACAGCTGAGGTCAGGGAGAAATAAAAGCTTCTTATGTAACTGCAGTGACTTTTTCTTTTTTCTTTGAACTTCATGAATCACGGATGAGTCACAGTCGTGAGATTATGAAACCCATTATTTAGTCCTGGTTCCAAACAAACGGATCGGATGAGACAGAGGCAGGTGAACGGACCGCACAACGGGCGGGAACAGGTAGGAACAGGTGGGAACGGGCGGGAACAGGTGGGAACAGGTGGGAACAGGTGGGAACGGGCGGGAACAGGTGGGAACAGGCGGGAACGGGTGGGAACTGGTGGGAACAGGTGGAACGTTCTCCCAGTCGATGGAACGTTCTCCGAGTTTTCTGTCTGAGCACAAAAAGAACAAACTGGATGAGCTGCAGACTGAGGAAGCAGCAAAATGAGTTCAGTCAGATGATGTGTTTATAAACACCTCCGAGTAAAGAGGCATCATGAAGACCAAGGAACCCTCCACACAGGTCAGGGTTGGGTCATAAGGAATGTCCCACCGAGCTCCAATAAATCCGTTATTAGGAACTGGAGAGATGACGCCAACAGAGGGTCAGGGTAACAAGATACTGCACAGCAGGTACCCTGTAAGTACTCCAGAAAGTACCTCAGTATTAAGTAATATCCTGAGTAGGGGTCAGTACAGCACGAAGCTGCTGGATCGCAGGTCACTGACCTGTTAAACGTTGTACTCTGGTACTGATGAAAACAGCCCACAGCTGTTGGCTCGGCCGTAATTATTTGGTAAATATTTGATCGATATTTGTCTCGGTCAGCTGTCAGAGGTCCAGATGTTGGATCAGCTGTAATTATTTGGTAAATATCGGGTCGATGTTCGTCTCGGTCAGCTGTCAGAGGTCGGCTGAGGTCAGTATTGTGACTCGATCCCTCTGAGCCTCGCAGCAAGAAGAGAATGTAGAGCAGCCGAGTCCCGGTTACTGATTCATGTTCAGCTGCCAGAATGACGCACAGTGTCACACACACCCTCACACACACACACTCTCTCTCACACATTCACAAACACCTCCCGTCCAGACAAATCAGGCTGCAGCCAACCAGGAAACCAAACAAACCAGCCTTTTAAATAAGAGTTACATCAGATCCTCTGTGCTGGAGGTAAATCACACCTGAGAGCCTTAACCCCCCCCCACCCCCCACCCCCATCATCATCATGATCAGATCAGGCCCGTGTGCACTCGGTTCTGGTCCGTTCCCCTCTCCCTGCTGCTCAGAGCTCTGCCTGCAGTTTAATATTTAAATGTGCTGAATGTAAATGTGTGTGTCGGCTGCTCTCTGCAGTGTTATGTAAACCCAGATACACACAGAGAGGAGGGGGGGCAGTGCTACAGTCAGCACCGCCTGAAGGGGTGAGATGGAGGGGAGGGCTGCAGCATTTTAACCTCCTTCCTCCTGCAGGCGAACATTAGGAGACGGTGGAGCTGAATGTCC
>NC_051444.1:1118800-1125859 GCF_001649575.2 Kryptolebias marmoratus
CACGTTCCCCCTCGTTCCCCCACGTTCCCTCTCGTTCACCCTCGTTCCACCACGTTCCACCACGTTCCCCCACGTTCCCCCACGTTCCCCCACGTTCCCCCCGCTCTCAGGACGTTCCTCTCCTGCTGCTGCTATACAACACGATAATAAATCCAGCTGAGACACAAGACTTTGTTCTGGCAGCAGGACGGCGACCCGGGGGTCGGAGCCCGACACAGATCCGGTATCGTCTGTTTTTGTTGTTTCTTTTTGTTCCGTGTGACCTCAGGGATTCGGGTCAGCGTGTTCTGATGAAGGAACGGGTTCTGATTTGTAAACAACCTTCAGCCGTGAGCGGAGATTAAACTCCAGCTTCTCTGGAAAGACGAGACAGCAGCCGTGACCAGGTTGCTCTTTTCTCAAACACAGAATCTTTCCTGGTTCTGGGTCGATCCGGGTCGTTCCGGGTCATTCTGGGTCGTTCTGGGTCATAGGACATACTCCGATTAGACACAAGAACAGAAGCAGGAAGCTGAAGCCACAAAGGGCCAGCGCCCCCTGCTGGCTGGTTCCAGGACAGTTTAAGCCCCGCCCCTCCATGTAAAGAAAACTTGAGGTGTTGATTTCTTGTTGCTGTTTTGTTCAGATCCGATTTTTTTCCCCTACGTTTAGTTTTTATTTGATTATTTAAGGCTTTAAGAAAAGCGTCACATTAAACTTTGATTGACAGCCTGTTAGTGAATATGGAGGGTGGTGGGCGGGACTATAGATGGCCCCGCCCACAACCCCGAGTCCCTCCGGCTCCAAACTAAAATAAAATAAAAGGAGCTACTACCACTCCAAATCTCCTGTAACCATTTTGTATTTGCTAAGGTTAATTAGCTGTGGCAGCCATCTTGAATTGACTTGTTCAGTTTTTTCATTACTTTCTGAACTTCATTTGAATGTGTTCAGTGGCTCATGAGATATTTTGCTAACAGACAGAGAGTTACATGATCGTAATCAGAAAAACTCGAATCATCATATTTGAATCTGCAGCCATTTTATACATTTTATTCTCCTGCCAATAACCAGAGGAGACGGGCTGCTGGGTTAATAAACATTATTCTAAAAATAAAAACATCTTGTTGATGTTATCCTGATGAAGTTATTTATCAGAATCTGGACTTTAAATATAAATCTGACTCTTCTTTCTGTAACTGAACATGGAGGTGATGCTTTCCTGTTAATTAACACGTTTAGCAGATCTGGAAGAAGTAGGAGGCTGAGCCACGAAACAGCCCAATGTTCTCGCTGACAGAAATAGTTTTTCTGTGGTAGAAACGAGTGAGAGGTGCTGAGAAGTCAGGTGTGGGCCCAGAACCCGCCCAGAACTTCAGTTATCTAACGGCCCTGCTGCTCCTCACCGCGGCTTTTATTACATTTATTATTATTTGTCTTTTTAACGAACAAACACACAGTAAGAAATGTTCTGCTGAAAGTTTTCTGCTGATCACAGGTCAGTTTTTTTTATCCCTAAAGAGATCCTTTAACGCTAAAAGGAGCAAAATGTCCGCTGAAAGCTGAAGCAGCCGAAGAAGATTCAGCAGCTAAAGCAGCCGAAGGACTCTGAAGGAACTGAAGGCATCTCAGTGTGTTTTATTTATAAATAAAGTTAAATATTATGAAAAATCAGCCTCCTGCTTGGTGTAAAACCAGCATCTGGATCCAGAACCAAATACAGATGTTTAGTTTCCCTGAGGAACATTAGGAGCTGCAGCTGTTGTGAAAAACTTTATTTAAAAAGACGGAACAATGCATATCACCCGCTGCCTTCCAAGAACGTTCAAAGTCTGTGTTGGAGATGACTCTCAGCTACGACCAGAACAAACGGTTGGGGTCAACTGGACCCACAGCTGGACCCACTGAAGGACCCTCAGCTGGACCCTCAGCTGGACCAACAGCTGGACCAACAGCTGGACCCACTGAAGGACCCTCAGCTGGACCCTCAGCTGGACCAACAGCTGGACCCACTGAAGGACCCACAGCTGGACCAACAGCTGGACCCACTGAAGGACCCACAGCTGGACCAACAGCTGGACCCACTGAAGGACCCTCAGCTGGACCAACAGCTGGACCCACTGAAGGACCCACAGCTGGACCAACAGCTGGACCCACTGAAGGACCCTCAGCTGGACCAACAGCTGGACCCACTGAAGGACCCACAGCTGGACCAACAGCTGGACCCACTGAAGGACCCTCAGCTGGACCAACAGCTGGACCCACTGAAGGACCCACAGCTGGACCAACAGCTGGACCCACTGAAGGACCCTCAGCTGGACCAACAGCTGGACCCACTGAAGGACCCACAGCTGGACCAACAGCTGGACCCACTGAAGGACCCTCAGCTGGACCAACAGCTGGACCCACTGAAGGACCCACAGCTGGACCAACAGCTGGACCCACTGAAGGACCCTCAGCTGGACCAACAGCTGGACCCACTGAAGGACCCACAGCTGGACCAACAGCTGGACCCACTGAAGGACCCTCAGCTGGACCAACAGCTGGACCCACTGAAGGACCCACAGCTGGACCAACAGCTGGACCCACTGAAGGACCCTCAGCTGGACCAACAGCTGGACCCACTGAAGGACCCACAGCTGGACCAACAGCTGGACCCACTGAAGGACCCTCAGCTGGACCAACAGCTGGACCCACTGAAGGACCCACAGCTGGACCAACAGCTGGACCCACTGAAGGACCCTCAGCTGGACCAACAGCTGGACCCACTGAAGGACCCACAGCTGGACCAACAGCTGGACCCACTGAAGGACCCTCAGCTGGACCAACAGCTGGACCCACTGAAGGACCCACAGCTGGACCAACAGCTGGACCCACTGAAGGACCCTCAGCTGGACCAACAGCTGGACCCACTGAAGGACCCACAGCTGGACCAACAGCTGGACCCACTGAAGGACCCTCAGCTGGACCAACAGCTGGACCCACTGAAGGACCCACAGCTGGACCAACAGCTGGACCCACTGAAGGACCCTCAGCTGGACCAACAGCTGGACCCACTGAAGGACCCACAGCTGGACCAACAGCTGGACCCACTGAAGGACCCTCAGCTGGACCAACAGCTGGACCCACTGAAGGACCCACAGCTGGACCAACAGCTGGACCCACTGAAGGACCCTCAGCTGGACCAACAGCTGGACCCACTGAAGGACCCACAGCTGGACCAACAGCTGGACCCACTGAAGGACCCTCAGCTGGACCAACAGCTGGACCCACTGAAGGACCCACAGCTGGACCAACAGCTGGACCCACTGAAGGACCCTCAGCTGGACCAACAGCTGGACCCACTGAAGGACCCACAGCTGGACCAACAGCTGGACCCACTGAAGGACCCTCAGCTGGACCAACAGCTGGACCCACTGAAGGACCCACAGCTGGACCAACAGCTGGACCCACTGAAGGACCCTCAGCTGGACCAACAGCTGGACCCACTGAAGGACCCACAGCTGGACCAACAGCTGGACCCACTGAAGGACCCACAGCTGGACCCACAGCTGGACCCTCAGCTGGACTCAGTTGGACTCACAGATGGACTCAGTTGGACCCACAGATGGACCCACAGCTGGACTCAGTTGGACCCACAGCTGGACTCAGTTGGACCTTCAGCTGGACCCACAGCTGGACCCACAGTTGGACCCTCTGTCCTCGCAGACAGCTGCAGCAGAGACGTCCCCTCGTGTGTCAAACATCCACTCGTCTACCTGACCTTTTTCATCGTCGCCATGGAAACGTCCACAAATAGAGCAGAAGTATTTTAGGAGCAGCGTGAGTGAGGAGTCAAACGTGCACACGTGCACACGTGCACACGTGCACGGTGGTGTCTGCAGCTCTTTCTCCGGGGTGGAACGATTCCACAGCAAACAACTTTCAGGAGTTTTTAAAACCAAGTTTGAATTCATTTAAGTCAGAATTATACGAAGAACGACGTCAAACCTCAGGCCCTAATAACTGTTTAAATCTTTAATTAATATGTAAAATTAGTGTAATTTATTTAATGTGAGACAAAAACCTTTTATTTCCTTTGGTTTTATTTTGAAAACCCTTTTCATTTCCCCTTTAAAATGTTTTATATTGTAATATTTCCTCTGGGTCACCTGTAACACCTCCCTCTCAGACTAATGAGATCGTCTGTGGTCCTGGCGGCCATGACTCGTCTCCTTGGTAACGCCCTCCGTCCCTCATTAGTTCCTTGGTTGGTGTCTGCTTCGCTTTATTCTGAAGGGCTGTCCTCGGGGCTCGTGGTTTGGCTGTGTTAGAGCTTTAAAACTCTCAGCCATGGGAAACAGAAGGCCCACCTCCTTCAGGTTTAGGGTTTAATTTATCAGGACTGGTTTTAGATCAGCTCCAGACTTCCCTGTCTTTACGGGCGTCTCTGCAGTTAAAGCAAACAGGGGAATAAATCTGTCTTTAACCAACACGGATGGAGGTTCAGAAAAGCTGACGATTCTTAGAAGGTTTTTATTATCTGATACGACACCAGACGCTCCTGAAACTTTTATCAGACACTTCTGTGAAATATGAAGCAACCTCAATAAATCCAAACGGGTTTCCAAGAACAAGTGTGACAATCCGTAAGCACAATCACTCCTGTTGTTGTAAAGTTTAATAAAACAGCAGAATTAGATAAAGCGCTCGGGAGAAACCCACCTGTAAAGATTCTGGCTGTTATCATCAAGGCCTTTTTAAATCTGAAAACGTCTCCCAGGAATTGTGTCAGAGTCTGCAGGAGGCGGGAAACAGCCTGACCTTCAGATTCGTGTCATCAGACTGCGTGATGTTTGATCACTTTATGGGGGTTTACGCAGGAATCCTGGGAGTTCATCCTTCAGCCGTGTTTACTCAGAGAGAACATGACGTCCTTCGGTTCTGTCCCGCTCTGTTTGCCTGCAGAGAGCTTCAACAAACATGTCCTCGACTAATTCTCTGCAGACTGCTGCCGTGGGCCCCCGTGGGCCCCCGTGGGCCCCCGTCGGCCCTCAGCTCCTAATGAACACACCTGAGGAGACGTTCCCTCGGGACTCCGTGTTCCTGAAACCTGCAGAAGATCTGCAGCTCAACGGTTCTCCTCCCGGGTTCCAGCACAGAGAGGACATGTTGGACGGGTCTCAGAGAGTTTGTTTGTTTTCTGGTTTTACAAAATTTACAAAGATTATTGAAGGAAAAAAGATTTAAAAATGTGTCAGAATCAGACAATTTTCCTCCTTTTCCTTAATTTGTGCCGAAGTCGTATTCAGAGAGTTTACATGATTTCCCTTCAGCCAACAGGTGTTTCTGCCTGGAAACTTCTCAGGTATTTGCTTCAGTTTGAATAAAAACAGTTTCAGCTTCTGGAGTTCAGAAAATCTGCATGTTGGTTGTTTCCTCCCTCTGGCAAAGTCGACCCCCACTTTGTACCCAGAGGCTGATGTTTTTAATCCAGATGTTGTTGTTTTGAATCCAGCGGTGTCGTTTGGTACCCAGCAGTGAGTGTTTTGGACCCAAATGTTTATTTATTTTTACACAAAGGTTGCATTTTTTGTATTTAACAATCCCTGTTTTGTCCCCAGCAGCGGTCATTCTGTACCCTGCGGTTGTTTTGTGTCCAGATGTTGTTGGTTCATCCCCAGACTCGGACAGATGTTATGAATCTCCCATCGTGCACTTGTGAGCACAGAGACATCTTGTGTGCTGAAGTGGATGCTGCTTGTATGAAGTACAAACAAAGCACAACCTGAGCTGCTTGTGTTTTTAGGCAAACATTAAATTATCATAATATTTAGCTTTGATGGCTGCAGCCGTGCAGGAAATGAAGAAACAGATAGAGCTTCACAAATCAAATGTTTTAAATAACAGACCTGGAGGAAAACTGTCGTTCTGCCTTGGATCCGTTCTTCCCCTGAGAGTCTGAGGGGATGTGATCAGTCCTGACTTGTTGCCTCAGATCTGGATTGGTCTGAAGCTCGCTGTCCCCAGCAGCTATAAATAGAAGTGCTCCACGCTGCCATGCATTCACAGCCACAGCAGCTGATGTGCATCGATCTCTGCGGTCATTAGTGTTCAGCAGGGGATGGAAGGGCAGCGCCTCCATCGTTATGTAACCATCAGAACTCTGCAGCTCCTCAGTCTGACCCTTCAGGGCTGCAGGCGTCGGCACCCGAGCCGATCTGAAGTTTTCTCGTTACGCAACACAGAGGAGGAAAGATGAACTCAAAGTTTCCTCCAACTGTGGAGAGCAGCTGAGAAAACACACACTACCCAACAAACACACACCTCAGAGGGGCCGAAGGATCGCCGGAGGTCAGTGTCCCAGAGCGGAGGAAGGAGCTGCGGCAGCAGCTGCTACAGCCGGGGTTTCTCCTCCTCATCACATCCAGTTCATCATCCAAGCTTCAGTCAGACGGGCTGGTTCACACGTTCACATCTCTGCTGTGAACGTGTGAAGGAGGGGTCTGCAACCTGCGGCTCCGGGGCCACACGGGGCTGACATGATGATGGTTTAGATCCATAACTGCAAGACAGAAAGGATCGTTTCAGCTGTTTGTCTGCAAACATCTGTGACATGGGGTTGAACACTTAACACATTTACAGGAAGCTGCTGTTTTGCACAAATATAAACTACTTAATTATGAGTCACAGAAATGAGGCGTTTTAGAAAAATATGGGAAGGTTTTAGTAAATGAAGGTTTCTGTCAGAATAACTGCCACAGGATGCAAGTTTATGATTTAATATCTGGATGAGTTTATTTAGGAGCAGAAAAGGCTCTTTTGGTTGTAAATGTTGCAGGCAGCATGATCAGATCCAAGCAGAGGACACTTAAAGACTGATTTGTTTCGGGTTTGAGGTTCTGACAGCCGGGATCAGTCAGGCTCAGGTAGTGCAGACAGCCTCCTCATCAGAGCTGATGGAAGTGAACACTGTGTGCTTCTCCCCCGCCCTGCAGGAGCTGCATCGATCTGCAGCTGCAGCACTTTTCACTGACTCCTGCCAAACCGACGGCACAGGAGCCCCGAGCTGAAGCCCCGAGCTGAAGCCCCGAGCTGAAG
>NC_051444.1:1125959-1127098 GCF_001649575.2 Kryptolebias marmoratus
TGGCTGCGGGTGGGACACCTGGCTGCGGGTGCGACACCTGGCTGCGTTGCCAGCTTTCCTTCTCAGACTCTCACAGGTGACGGAGGACAGTCTTCCAGGCGTTCAGAGTTATATGGCTCCTTCCAGACTCGGAACGATCCATTTCGTCACCTCAGAGGTCAAAAACATCAGGAAGCTTCTAACTTTGACCTCCTTCTGAAATCTTTATGGTTTTATTACCTTCAAAACTTTCCACTCCGGAGCGCCGGCGCGTGTTTGGGAGGTGATTTACCTGGAACTGAGGACTTCCTAACAACCATTAACACTGACGATTGTAAAAACATGTTCATTAAACAACCTGCGAGATTTCAACAGTTAAAGGTTTCTGCAGATCCTAAAGCCTCTGATCCTCTTACATCACCACCAGATCACCAGTTTTATGTCTGACCCCTCACACACTAATCCACACACACACACACACACACACACACACACCTGACATCATTTAGGAATTTTCCTTCAGAACATCCTCAGAACCGCCCGTTCTGTCCCAGAGCCGGAGTTTCATCACATCATGTGAGACAGAAAACAATAAAACAATAAAACAAGGTTGTAATAAAACTAAAGTCAAACAGAAATAATAAGCTAAAACATGAACATTTAGTTATTTTAAAATAACTTTTAAACAAAATATTGAAGAAAGAAGAAAAGATGTTTAAAAAGCTGAAAGATTTCACAATAAAATGATTTTAAAAGACTCAACAGATGAGCTTTTAGTAGTTTTCAGACCCATCAGGCTGATTCCAGGTCAGTGGGATCAGACCGTGAGAGCTTCACTGACATCAGGTGAAGGACCAGGACCAGGACCAGGACTGGGTGCCCCTGGTCCACAGCACCCTTAAAAACCGGGGTGGTGTGTATCTGACATCAGCAGGTGTGTCTCTTGCATGTCCTGCATGTCCTGCATGTCCACATGTCCACCAGGCTGTGCTGCGTTTGGATCTTTCTGCTCGGAGACGTTACACAACCAGCGGGTCTGAGGGGAGGACAGGTCAGCTTTCTGTTACATAAAGATGAACTCAGGCTGATCGATGAATAATTCGTTAATGGGAGTTAATGGGGGGGAGTTAATGAGGGGGCATTAAATTGGGGGGGGGGGG
>NC_051444.1:1130434-1138771 GCF_001649575.2 Kryptolebias marmoratus
GACCTGGACCTGACCTGACCTGACCTGACCTGACCTGACCTGGACCTGGACCTGACCTGACCTGGACCTGGACCTGGACCTGCTGTCCCCCCCACCTGCTTGTTTACCTGCTGAAACAGCCGAATGTTTGTTTGTTTACCTGCTGAAACAGCCGAAGTGCCTTAAAGCAAAGCTCCTGTTTTGTTGAGCTGGAGCCGTTTGGGTTGAAAAAGAGGCCATTTTATGTGACGTAGTTAATTTCCCCTTGACTTTCACAATAAAAGCACAAGAATAAAACATTCCAGGTAAGACGAGTCCCGTCAGTCGCTTGTTAAAGAAAACATGCATCGTGTCTGTTAGCAAAATATCTCCTGAAGCAGAAACAGAATGATTCAAGATGGCCGCCACGGCTAATTGAATGGCTCTGAGTCAGTTTTGCAGTCTGGTGTGGTAGTAGCTGGGAGTCTTTTATTTTCTGACTCTGAGAGGAAGTGATCTGAAAGGAGAGGGAGAGGAAGAGGAGGTGCTGAAGGACCAAACCAAACCCGGAGCAGTCTCCTCCCTCCCCCCGGCCCGGCCATATATTAACTTTCCATGGAGCTCCACCTCACAGCCGGAGGCACATGGAGCAGGACAGCACGCGCTGCGGGTGCATGAAGACGTCTCTTCTGTGGAGTCAGACCTTCAGCTTTTAATCATGTGGCTGCAGCTGTCTCAGGAGCGTTTCAGCCTCGGTAAGTAGATTCCTCCAGGCTTTGTCCTGAATCCACGCAAAACTAAACAAGAAAGTTCTGTTTCTGGTGAGGGACGAGCCGAGGGACACCTGACAGGTTAGGAGAGACGTCTTTGTTTTGGTTCAGGTGACGGCTGCGTGACAAACGTGTTGCTGCAAAAATAGACGTCAGATGAGCTCCTGTCACTTGTTTGTCTCGTGATGTAAGAAGATACAGAAAGAAACGATGCTGCTGGGGTCAGGAGGAGAAACCCCGAACAATCAGAGGGACCTGAGGACGTTTCATAACCGGGGTTTATCACATGCAGGTCAAAGGGCATCCGCAGGATCAGGGGACGCCAGCGTTTTAATCTGATCCCAAATTATTTTAATTATTACAGAACGACAGGACAGACATCATCTCCACGCTCCGCTGAGGAGGTTTCTGCACAAATAAAAGCATTTCATCTGAAAAGATCTTAGACTCACTAGTTAGGGATTAAAATCTAAATAAAATAAAAGAATATGCAAATACAGTTTTAGAGAAACAACGTAGGAAGAATAAAACAACACAAAGTTAAAAATGCATTTAGTTTCTACCTTCTAGATTTTATAAAATGGATTCAAATTTTCCTGTCAGGTGAACAAAAACCACTTAAATCTAAAAACTTCAAACCGTATTTTAAGTTTTCGCTCTTAAACATAAATGATCTGGATTCTGTTCTGAACTAATCACAGAATATCTTTTAAGACTCAATAATTAAGGAACAAAATCAGAACAAAAAAGATGAATAATTTGTTGCTTTTTTTTTCAAGAAAACTATCTTTAGTCGAGCTGCTGCAGAGAACAGGTTTTAGTTTATAAAACATCTTCTTTCTTTAATGAAAACAACAACTTGTTTCTGAAAAGAGTTCTAGTTTCCCTGTCAGGTTAAAGCTCTCCGATAAAAGATGTCAAACTATAATTTAGGTTTTTGCTTCAGATATCCTGTTCAAAAAGAGGATATGAGCTGAAATAATCAGAAAATATAATTTAAGACTCAATAATTAGGGGTTTAAATCTAAATTAAAAAGGAATAAGGCCGTATAGGAAGTCTTCTTGGACTTTTGTTTGGTAAATAATTCCTCTATGAGGCATAAAGCTGATGCAGGTGTTTTTAAATATTGCATTTAGAGCGTCTCCTTTCTTTAATAAAAACAACAAACTGTTTATGAAACGAGACACGGCATCCTGTTCCCTAACTCCAGGAACCCGGACGGAGCAGAAACATCTTTTTTAAAAAGATAAAAAGATAAAATCTTTCCTGCTGTCACCACCACCGAGCCACGTGGCGCCAGGTCCAGTTTGCACGATGTTCAGTCAGGAGGAGCTATCTGCATCCTCAGACACATGGAGCCCCACATGGTGTGTCTGCGGAGGCTGGTGCTGATGCTGCGGCGGTGATGCTGCCCCCTGCATCCCCCGCCCACTGCCCGCTCATCCATTCACAGCGGCAGCACCCAGAGCCCGGAGGAGGGACAGGAACAGGATGATCTGTATTTCCTTCATTTACTTCTTGTTTTTTAATGGAAATATGAAGCTGGAGGGCATCCCACACACTGCATCTCAGCACCAGATGGACGCTTTAAATCTGCAGGCTGCACCTAATGACCCGACTGAAGGATTTTCTCACTGACGGGACGATAGCCTGATGCAATCCAGCGCTATAATCTGAAAACAACATTAATTCCCAGCAAATGCAGAAACAAACAGACAGATTAACAGATGTCACCTGGAGCGAATGCATGAAAACAACAGCTTAAATGCAGAGAAGAAGCAAACAACAGTAAATGTAAGCTAAAAAAAATATGAATGGAAAGGAAACTGGGTCTATATTTTATGCATTTTTATGCTTTTAATGGAAACTAATATTCAGAAAATATCCTCATTCCATCTTAAAGTTGTGATAAATGTCTCTGCATCTGTCCTGCAGCCATTTTTGTTGCATAACCTTGTTTTTAAAGGAAGACAAGCACATCTGAGGAAAACTACATTAGGCTTTACCTTCTCTGGTTAGCATGCTTTAATGACGCCTCCTGTTTAGGTTGGGTTTTATTTTGTTTGTTTTTAAATAATGAATTTGTGATGCAGCTGTGACTACCCGCCTGTGTGTTCTTCACATAAAGCTGGTTTATTTGTAGGTGTTGGAAGGATTCTTCTTCTTCTTCTTGTGTGTTTGTCATAAAATCGAGCAGGAGTTTAAACCAACCGCTGTTGGCTCATCAAACAAATATAAAACAAACGGTTTGAATGGCTCATGTTGCTTTCAGGTGCTGCTCGGAGATGCGGCTTTCACGACAGACAAGAAAGTGAAGCGCCAGACAAAACGAGAAAACGTGCCTACTTTGCTGTTGTCGTTTAGGGTTGTTTTAAAAGACTAACAATCTCTTATAAGCTGGAGAACAAGCACGTAATGGTTTTGGGAAAAAAGTACTCGTTTGCTATTTATAACATAAACATTAATTTAATAAAAATCACCTAGAAGTGTAACTCATATTCAACCTATCGCTATAAAATAGTCTAAATCTGTGTAATAGTGAATTGATAGTTATGTAAAATAAGCAGTTACGTAAGGGGTACAACGTCTTATCAGCCGGGTGATAACATTTCCGACAGTCTGTGAACGTGTCGCCGTGACGTCACCACTACCGTTCAGCCAGCCTAAATGGCGATTGCAGCAGATCCGCAGAGCCCGGGGAGCGGAGCGCCGTCAGACCGCTTCTGAGTTTGATTCAGAACAAATCAACCAATGCGACGAATAAGGACTGTGAGTAGTCGGTCTCGAATCGATCCCCGGACGTCTTCTCTCGCGCTGTGTGTGGTTTTAAATAGGGTTTTTGGTCGTTTTGAGTCGTTTTATCGACATCGGCTTTGTGCTGCTCGGAAAGGCTGTACCACGTAGTCAAAAACCTTCCGCCAACAGCGGCTCCTTTGTTCGCGCTAGCGCCGGATTTCTCGTTACCGGCGGGCTTTACATCCATAACCGCCTCGGTGTCTAAATAGATAGGTTTTCTTCTTTGATTTAATGTATGTGTCATTACCTGGCTGTGAGTTTGTGATTAAATAAGTCGACGGGGCTGCTGTGAGCGGCTCGAGCCTCATTCTTCTTCTCGGGTTTTTTTTTCCTCCGCCAGCCTCTTA
Source organism: Kryptolebias marmoratus (assembly GCF_001649575.2). Lineage (NCBI taxonomy): Eukaryota > Metazoa > Chordata > Actinopteri > Cyprinodontiformes > Rivulidae > Kryptolebias > Kryptolebias marmoratus. The sequence goes on from NC_051444.1 coordinate 1,134,307, forward strand.
CTTAATCAGTACAGGCCCAAACAGGCGGTGTAAAAATATCTAAATTAAAGCTTTTATTTGTCATAATGGTGTGACGTTAATACGGTGTGGTGGTTTCTGTTTTTGTCCGGCTTTTCTGGGCTTTTATCCGAAATAAATCGATTCCTCCTCACCGGCCTAGCAGGCACCTTTCGCCGGGGAGGGGCGGGGCTAGCGGTGTTGTGTCGGATTTGGTTCCCCTGTTGAAATCCGTCTCCCCGCCTCTACTGAGCGCTGTAGTAAATTTCCAGCCAGCCGAGATCTGTTTCCCCGGCTGTAATGGACAAAATGAGACATTTATAAACATCAAAACGTTTTGATTCCATTACTTAAAACAACAGAAGTTTAGGGGAAAACGGAACGAAGCTGACGGGGGAACAAATCTCGACACAACACCGTCCGTAGCAACATTTCAAGCCCTAAAACAAGGAGTTGTGTTTACATTTTTATAGAAAAGGAAACAGAAACACATTTTATTAAAGGCCAACAATGAAGTGAACTAAGTATCCTTTCCCTTTTTCTTTGTCTCCTTTACTTTCAGGTTCTACTCAACTAAAATGGAGGATAGTTTTGATTGTGACTGTGGCGAGCTCGAGCCACCTGATCACTGAGGGTCAGCTGTTCCATTAAAAACTTACAGGCCAGACCCATCTCAGATTTATAGATCAGGTGACTTGCAAAAAAACAAAAAAAGTACAAAAAAAATCTTAGGAAAGGATAAAAAAAAACAAAAAAAGTTGTGCAATTTTGCACATTTATGAAGCTGCTCAGGACCAGTCATACACTGAATGTATTTGCACTGTGAGCATGTAAACACATGCTTTTATAGTTTAATGTAATCCCAGTGCTTTTTTTATTCCCCCTTCAGATTGGCTTTAAGTTCATTCCATTGCATATATAAACACTAGTTTACTTCTGTTCCTGAACATGGAAAGAAAATCTGATCACACATCAGTGCTGCACATTTGACAGCGACGGTTAGCCAGGGGGACTTGGTAGTCGTTTGTACAGGGGTCAGTTAGCGCATCCTCTGAAGGAAAGGGGGGGATTTTTACAAAGCTGGGCTTGTGAAAGGCCAGAAAACAGATATTAAAAGCTTGAAGCCTTAAAACCAGTCGTCATGGCAGAGAAGTTTGAGTCCCTGATGAATATCCACGGCTTCGACCTGGGGGCCCGCTACATGGACCTGAAGCCCCTGGGCTACGGCGGGAACGGCCTGGTGTTCTCGGCAGTCGACACCGACTGTGACAAGCGCGTGGCTGTGAAGAAGATCATCTTGACCGACCCTCAAAGCGTGAAACACGCCTTACGGGAGATCAAGATTATCCGACGACTCGACCACGACAACATCGTGAAGGTAGAGTGTTGAGGCTAAAAACGGTTCCTGTCCGATTATCTGCCTCTAACCGTGGTTTTTTTTTTTTTTTTGTCCTCAGGTGTTTGAGACCCTGGGTCCCTGCGGTCGCAGTCTAACGGAGGACGTGGCGTCTCTGACGGAGGTGAACTCGGTCTACATCGTACAGGAGTACATGGAGACGGATCTCTGTCAGCTGCTGGAGAGGGGCCCGATGTCTGAGGGCCACGCCAGGCTCTTCATGTACCAGCTCCTCAGGGGCCTGAAGTACATCCACTCAGCCAACGTGCTGCATCGTGACCTGAAGCCCGCCAACCTGTTTGTCAACACGGAGGACCTGGTGCTGAAGATCGGGGACTTCGGCTTGGCCCGCATCATGGATCCTCACTACTCCCACAAGGTAGGGCCCCGGTTAGAGCCGCTGCTGTTTATAAAACTCCACAGCTGTTTATAGTGGCTGTAAATTCCATTGTTCTGCGTTTTCTGCTCCGAAGTGACAGCTTTGTTGTGTTGGCACGAGATGTTTGCTGTCCGGTGATGTGGCGCTCCCCCGGGTGACGCAGTTTTTCTTAGCAGGAAGTAAACAAAACAGGATGTGGTTCCGTGAGGTGACGCCTCCGTTTCCTTTCTCATGAGGAGTGAGGCTGGAAAATTAAACCCAGAGAACCAGTTCTCCCATTGCACCAACGTTAGAACAAGAAATAAACATTTGATTAGTTTGGGATTATGGGCTTCATGTCAGTCAAACATCTGAAGGAAACAAATGTAATAATCTGTCCTCCCAGCAGTGGACTTTTAGCTTTTATCAACTTGTGATAAAGGCATACAACAATAAAACATGTATCCAGGCTTGCTGCGCACTCCAACAGGTAGATCCTGACCCTTCACCCCTTCACCGTCTCATATCTCCTGCCGATAGTCTGAACCGGACGTTTACAGGAGAGATCTGGACCTGAGCGTCAGAAACACCCTGAAAATCAGCAGACAAGTCAAGTTTTTAAACAGTGGATCTGTGGAAACTGTGTTTAAAGGTCGACTCTGTTTTCTGAGGCTCTGGTTTCATTTTCTGAAGGCAGTTAGTTCTCAAGATTCTCAGAATCTGGAAACTAGGCCTCGTTTATGAGGTCAAACCAGATGTGAACACCTCACATGCTAACTGCACACAGACGAGGAAGTAAAGTAGTTTATTTGCAGCAGTTTGGTTTTTCCTTCAGTTCACTGTCCTGGTTGTAGTCGGGTGAAAGGCTTCATGAAGGGATGAGGAAACCCCGGTTCATGGCCGTGATGTCAGGACATCCAGCTGCTCCGAGGAGGTCAGATGTTCACACGTGTCTCGGGTTAGTCATCACGTGGTGCCGGACCTCCTCGGGTCGAGACGGTTGTTTACTACAATTTAAAGTCTGACACATTTCAGTCCTGACTTCTGATGAGTCATGCGTTCACCGCAGACGGAGCGCTCATGGTTTCTGTCTGCAGACCTGCGGGGCTCAGCTGGAGGAGCCGGCAGCCTTTTGTCCGTCCTGTTAGCGGGGGTTGGGTTGACTCATCGCACTTCCTGTTACCTGCAGCCATAAGAGGCGGGCGATCATGTAACTGTGTGTCTGTGTTGGCAAACCTCTCATGACCCAGTGGACAACTATTAAAGTAATTATTGGATGTGCTTTAATAACTACAGGTGGACGGAGGAGTTTCTGCAGCTGAAAGCTGAGAAACAACAGATCTATATTTTTTATTCAGGAGAATAAAACCCAGTTAAGTTTGTTTGTGGATCCTGAAGTAAAACTCAGACCTGTTGTTTTTATTGTGTGTTTATTTTTTCATGCTCAAAAACAAACCTGTTTTTAAACTAAGCTGCTGGTGGTTGTGGAGGCGTACAGAAGTGTGGGGCGGCAGCTGGCTGCAGGTTATTTGAATAATGTTTCTAAAAAAAGAAGCACTTTTGTTTCTGTCGAAGCTCCGTTTGGAGTTTCTGTTTTTATGTTCGAGGCCCGAGTTATTTTCTCCTCACCTCTCTTCCTCTCGGCTTTTATTAATCCTGCGTCGCTCCAAGTCCGAGTGTCCGTCTGTTTCTGGGCCCAAGCTCAAGAATGAGAAGAATCCACGTGCACAGACCCCCCCTCTTCCTCCTCCTCCTCCTCCTGGCTCTTTGTCTGCTTCTGGAGGTCCTCGCTTGGACCATCTGAACCCGGCGGTTCTGTTTCTGGAGGCTGGGACCTGAAACTCCAGATTACTCAAAGCGCCGCTCTGAAAGTTCCCGCTGATTTAAAATCGTGCGCTCGCTGCGAGGCTCTGTAATCTGAGACGCAGAAGGAAACTTCAGTGATCTTAGGGAGAGGGTTCAGTGAGGTCCTTTCTGCCACATACACACACACACACACTGATCTGACCTAGTTGTTGTGCCAGCAGCGGGCAGAAAAATGCACTTAATGAAAATCTGTGAGGGACTTTTATTTTTCCTCACATCTGAAGAGTTTCTACACTTTCCTGCAGCCGACAGAAGTTCAGCTGTAATCTGTAAAAATACTCTGAAACAACCAGGATTAAAACTAAAGAGGTTCTATCTTCTGTTAGAGTCCAGCATGGATGCTGAGAGCTGAAATGTGGACTGAAGAAGCAGAGAATTAGTGAACAGAAGACAGAATCAGATTCTGAAGAGATGTTTCTCAGCTCGTCCTCCTTTGAGTCATTTAATTTGAACAACTAACCGACTGACTCACTTAACTACATTCAGGAACTGTCATTAAAGAAATCAATGGTTTTAGTCATCAGTTACCAGAATCACCCTGGAAATGAAAGCAGATTAATTGTTGACCTGAGCTTAGTGTCATCAGGAAGTTGCGAGGCACAGAGAGTCATAAAACGGCCCGTTCTGATCGGGATGAAGTGGTGAAGTTGTTCACTGACTCGGTTAATGCTTTAATGACTCAGTCTGTGTGTTTTATCAATCAAATTTTATTTGTATAGCACATTTCAGCAGCAAGGCATTTCAAGGTGCTTTACATAATTAAAAAACAAAATAAAAACAGCATGTGACAATGAATAAACAGTAAGAAAGAGACAAACATCAAAAACCCGCACTCTAACCCTAATTTA
>NC_051444.1:1139005-1139776 GCF_001649575.2 Kryptolebias marmoratus
ATTAGTCAGACCTGTGAAGACACTGTTGCAGTAATCAATGCGGCTAAAGACAAACGCATGGATGAGTTTCTCTAGATCGTGCTGAGACATAAGTCCTCTAATCCTGGAGATGTTCTTCAGGTGATAGAAGGCCGACTTTGTGACTGCCTTAATGTGGCTCTGAAGGTTCAGGTCAGAGTCCATCACTACTCCCAGGTTTCGGGCCTGATCGCTGGTTTTTAGCTCTAATAACTGGAGCTGTGCATTGATTGTAGTTCGCTCCTCTTTAGGTCCAAACTTCAGTTTTGTTTCTGTTCAGCTGGAGAAAGTTTTGGCACATCCACACATTTATCTGTTCTAAGCATCTATTCAGTAGTTTATGGTGAGTGGCCCTCTTTGAACCAGTAAAACAGGCAAATGTTCACCTAATGCCTTCAGCCAGTGGACAAACGTCCACCGGAGACGGCTGCTGCAGCTCGTTGGGTGTCACCCGCCGTTGCTCAACACTTTCATTCTGCCTGACCTCCTTTACGAGCTGCTCGCAGGCCGAAGGATCAGGGACCTGGAGCACGGCGTGTGTGTGGGGTTTTCAGGCCCTCGCAGAGCGGTGGTGCTGCGGCTAAATTAGGGAAGAAACAGGAGCTGCGCTCGGTGACGAGCTGACCCGTTTGGGCTCGTGTGGGGGAGAGGAGCAACAGTGTAGTTTCACCACCTCCCCTCCCTCGCCTCACACACAGATCAGTTTCCTTTGTGTTCAGCGTCCTGTGACTGGTCAGGGGGTGGGGGGGGGGG
>NC_051444.1:1140790-1144276 GCF_001649575.2 Kryptolebias marmoratus
CCTGCACCCTGCACCCGGTGCCGCCTGCACCCTGCACCCGGTGCCGCCTGCACCCTGCACCCGGTGCCGCCTGCACCCTGCACCCGGCGCCGCCTGCACCCGGTGCCGCCTGCACCCTGCACCCGGTGCCGCCTGCACCCTGCACCCGGTGCCGCCTGCACCATACTTGGTGACATCACAGGTTCTGTTTGAGTGGTTAGATCTCCGACCAGACTGAGTTTTATCCATCTGTAAACCTGCCTGCCCGTGGCCAGGTTTGTGTTCGCTGATGTCAGTAATCTGTGGCGGCTGGCCCAAAATGTTCATCTGTCCACTTGTTCATGAGATATTTTGCTAACAGACAGACACCATCAGTTACATCAGGGTAATAATAAAAATGCAGACCTCTGAATCCTATCTGTGAACGTGCAACACGTTTTGTGAACACTCGCTCAGAAGTAAGAGACATTTTAGAGGATTGTTCTTGTTCTGAACCTGTCCGGTCTCCGGATCCACAGGGCCACCTCTCTGAAGGCCTCGTCACAAAGTGGTACAGATCTCCTCGCCTGCTGCTCTCGCCCAACAACTACACCAAAGCTATCGACATGTGGGCCGCCGGCTGCATCTTCTCTGAGATGCTCACTGGGAAAACTCTCTTCGCAGGTAAAACACTCTCTGCAGCACAAAGAGCTGTTTGAGTAACTCCGGGGTGAACATGTAGCTCTGCTGAAGCGTGTTTAGATAGAACAGTACGTCTTAGCAGCCCGTTTCCTCCCAAATCCAGCTGCATCTGGGTAAAACTGCCCCGATCTGGGCTCAGAGCAAACATGATCCGCCACTTTCAGCCTCCATAGATGTTGTGTAACGTTTTGAAAACCAACCCTGGTGTTTGCCTGCGGGTGTTCCAGGAGCGCACGAGCTGGAGCAGATGCAGCTGATCCTGGAGTCCATCCCCGTCCTGCGAGACGAAGACCGGCAGGAGCTCCACAGCGTCATCCCCGTCTTCATCCGCAACGACATGTCGAAGCCTCACACGCCGCTGCCCCAGCTGCTGCCCGACGTCAGCCCGCAGGGTGAGCGCCGCATGCTGCCTTCAGGGTCAGGGTGGGGTCAGGTGTTCCCTCTTTGACGATCTCTTTTCCTCCTTCAGCCCTGGATTTTCTGGAGAAGATCCTGACCTTTAACCCCATGGATCGCCTGACTGCAGAGGAGGCCCTGGCCCACCCCTATATGGCCGACTACTCCTTCCCCCTGGACGAGCCCGTCTCTCTGCACCCCTTTCACATCGAGGACGAAGTAGACGACATCCTGCTCATGGACCAGAGCCACAGCCACACCTGGGACAGGTGCGTTTGGACAGACGGGCCTCAGAGTCCTGGTCCTGAACGTCTCCACGTTGTGTCTTCTGGGAGACAAAAGTAGAGCGCGGAAAGAAAATGATTCCTGGTGTTTAAAATCTGAAGTGGCGTATATTTGTAAACTGAGCTGTTGTTTGTTTTGTTGCAGCGTTCAGTTTGTAATATTTGTCTTTCTCTCCCAGCAGATATCACGAGAGCCAGTTCTCAGAGGCTGATTGGAACTTGCACAGCACCCATGACCCAGATGAAGTCCAGGTTGACCCCAGGGCTCTGTCTGACGTCACGGATGAAGAGGAGGTCCAGGTATGAGACTTCCATGCTTCTCCTCACATGTTTGCTCCTCAGTGTTTGAGTTTTGACAGAAACGCCGGCGGTTGTCTGCCCGTCCTCAGGTGGATCCACGGAAATACGCCGACGGAGATCGGGAGAAGTTCCTGGATGAGCCGTCCTTCGACTACTCGACCCGGCACCCGCCGGAGCGATCGTGGCAGGACGAGCACCACGAGAACAAGTACTGTGACGTTCAGTGTAGCCACACCTGCAACTACAAGGCCGTGTCTCCGTCCTACCTGGACAACCTGATCTGGAGGGACAGTGAAGTCAACCACTACTACGAGCCCAAGCTCATCATCGACCTCTCCAACTGGAAGGAGCAGCAGAGCAAGGAGAAGGCCGACCGCAAGGCCAAGTCCAAGTGTGAGAAGAACGGGCTGGTCAAGGCCCAGATGGCTCTGCAGGAGGCCGAGAAGAGCCAGGGCCTCGTGGAGAAGGACAGCGTCCAGGAGAAACACCAAACAGAACGGCCTCCCAGCCAGCAGAACCAAGGCTTTGACTTTGACTCTTTCATCGCCAGCACCATCAAACTGAGCCTGCAGCCAGAACCGGGCCCGGAGGTGACCCTGCTCAGCGAGGTGGGCCTCCTGAACGAGCTCAACTTTTCTGTCTCCCAGCTGGAGGCGCCACGCTCCAGCTCCGTGTCAAAGACCATCAGTCAGGAGAAGGAAGAGAAGTGCCTGGTCAACCTCGCCCAGTTAGGCGGGGGGGGCTTGGGGGTCGTCGCCGGGGACTGCGTCTGGCCCGCCAAACCCTGGGAGAACTTCAGCTCCGGGGAAAGAGTCGGGGAGACCAGCTGCTTGATAGACGAAGCGTGCTGGGACATTGGGAACGTGGACCACTTCCAGAAGGAGAGCACCTACACCAGCTACCTGGACCGCCTGTTCAGCCGGAAGGAAGAGGGCGTGGCGGAGGGCGTGGCCAGCTCGGAGATGGAGTCCTCGGTGGTGAAAGAGCTGGACGACAGCTTCCTGGACAGTAGCGCCGAGATCGTTCTTAATATGCAGCTGGACTCTCTGGCCCTGCCCGGCTTTGACAGCCCCGATGACTTGCCTCTGAAATCCATCCAGGCCTCGCTCACACCCTGCGCTGTCAAATGTTCTCCACAGATCGCCCACAAAACCTACAGCAGCATCTTCAAGCATCTGAATTAACGGAAAATCTATATCTTCCTCCACAGTGCGAAATGTAGGCAGTTCTGTTTTTATTTTTCTATGATATGGTATGTTATTGTACTTGAATCATTTCATACCTTTTTTTTATTATTGTTACTTTTATTTCTTGAAGTTGAGAGGTGATTTGTTCTTTTTAAAGGAGTTGTTTTGTCATCACTCTGAGCCTTGATCACCAGGCCTTTTGCGTTATCGTCTCCACCTTCATTCGTGAAGCTGGTATCTGACCGAGCTGCGACCACACCCGGGTTTTACGCCACGGTCTCTTTGAACAGAACTGCGTGACGTTTCACGGCCCACGGCTGAAATAAAGAGAGGAGCAGTTTTATTATCGGGACAGCTCGACCTCTCCGACTCATTTGGGTCAAAATTAGTCAAATTATTTTTCAAAGCTGTTCAGGACTCGAGCAGTGAGAGTCCTGGAGACATTTGGGGACATTTTGGGGACTCCCTCGGGTCTCCGGCGGTCGCAGCCGAGTCAGATACCACCTGAACCTGGCATGTCACTCGCACATGAACGTACTGTAGCTGAACGCAGGAGAACCCAGTTATTTACCGTGACATGAGGAAGGATGGCAGACCGACGATAATCTGGGCCTTTAAAGTGCTTTCTAACAGCCTCTGGGTTGGAGGGAGGGTGGGGG
>NC_051444.1:1144324-1151557 GCF_001649575.2 Kryptolebias marmoratus
TCTCTTCTTTTTATTTGTCGACTTTAACATTTTTCCCCAAAGAAATCTTCCTGAACCCTTTCATACTGTAAATCTGACACATGATGCCAGCAGCAACCATTCTCGTTAAAATGTAAATGTGTTATCTACCTCAAGGTAACAGCCGTGAGAGACACTCGAAGCCACACTAGTGCTTTACACCCGCGACCATCCTCGCACCATGAAATGAAGCGTCTCCGACGGGATCCTGTCAGCAGTTAACGTAGTGAGGTGTTTTCAGTAATCATTATTTATTTCGAGCAGATGTGCGATATTTATTTTATGAACTTGTTTTATGTCGATGTGATTATTGAAGAGTTGGACGAACTTCCATTTTCATTTGGGCTCTGCAAGGATGTGTTCTGTTCAAAAAGCTTTCCAGTTTTCATCACCATCCCTCTGGGTATCATTCTTTGAGTTCTTATTTCTCGGTGCTGTCAGTCTTTATCGGGAAAACTTCTGTCTGGTTGAACCAAGCGCCGACGTCTTAGGGTTTTTTATTTTAAAGTCAAATTGAAGCATGAAGGCGACAAAAAGGTACAAAAACTAATGTTGAGTGTAACGTACGTCAGTTTTAATTGTACTTCCTGTTTTTTTTTTTTCCAGGCAAGCATGAATTAGGTTAAGGTGTAGCATGTAGAACACTTACAGACTTCTTTTGTAATCATTGGTTTCTCTGTTCTACAAAATATCTCCAAATAAAATTTACTGGCAAAGAGTTTCTTTATCCTCTCCTCTTTTGTTCCAAGATGGCCGCTGCAGCTAATCCACCTGTTTCTACAGATGTGGAGTGGTAGTAGCTGAGGGTCGTCCCAAACGCACCTCTGAGCTCTGACACAATTTCTGAAGGAAGCTGAAGGACAACTTCCTGTCCTTTCATAATAAAAGCTCACTGTCGAAACCCTTCTAAACCTTTTTATTTTGAATTTAAACCACAAAGTCCTGATATCTTTGTTTCCGTTGGGTTTCAAACATCAGTATTTATTGTTTTTTAAAAGTTTGGATTAAATTCGACTCGTCTTACGTTCAGTTTATTTCGCCACAAACTGTTTCCTGTTTGTAGTTTCTGCGTCTGACTTTTATACTTTTCATCATATTTAACTTTATTTACATAGAAATGCACGGAGATGTCTTCAGTTGTTCTTGTGAGACGTTTGTAGCTTTTTAGCTACAATTTGACTGTTTTTAGCTGTTGTTTAGCTAATTTAGCTTTAGCCTTTGTTATGCTAACTGTAGGTGTTCCTCAGGGCAGGTAGATCCCATCGGTGATTACCTCTGCAGGTTTCTGAACAGGAACATCTTGTTTTTATTTGCTGCACTCTGAACCAGGACATTTACTCCATCATGTTATTAATTTACGAGCAGCGGAACAAAGTCCACGAAGGTCGGACCGCAGCTGAAGGATTATATATATACCTGAAAGCTGTCAGGAAATCAAAGGTTTTCTAAATAAAACGTCACATTTAGACAAACATCAGTTTTTACCAACCTGCAGTGGAAAAGTTTGCTTCCTGAGAAAGGTCATCTGTGTTTGGGAGAAATACGGGATCCAGGTCCGAAGGTCTGCAGGTTCTGTGGGGAGCTGTGAATAAGTGACAACAAAATGGAAAATAAGTAACAAGACGTCCGTGTTTTTTTTTGTTTTTGTTTCCAGCCGGTCTGACCTGAACTCACCTGGTTCCTGCGTTCAGAACGAAAACAAACATGAAGCCGGGGTCAGCGAGTCCCAACAAACCTGAAACTGGCAAAGCAGCAGCTACAAGCTAAAACTAGCAAAATGCTATCAAACCTTAAAGTAGCAAAGTGCTAACTAATAAAAGCAAAATGCTAAAGTAACAAATGGTTAGCTAAAACTTAAAAGTAGCAAAAGGCTAGCTAAATGTTAGCTTTTAACTACAGTTAGCATTAGCACAACTAGCATTAGCAGTTATAAACTTAGATTTAATATAGTGAGCAGGAGCAGAAGTACAAGTTAGCATTAGCAGTAGTAGTATTAGAAGTAGTACTACTATCAGAAGTATGCTGAAGTAGATTTCAAAAAGAACAATGTTTTTTTTAAAAGAAATATGTTTATGTATTATATTAGAGACGATATTTGTAAATAAAGTTAAATATTTTGAAAAGCCCAGAAGTCCCAGCAGCCGTCAGCTGAACGAGCCGAAGGGTTTTATTCATGAACAGCTAAAATAGCAGAAAGTCAATAATAAAAAATAAAACAACGTTCTGAATCTTTTAACTGAACAGATTTTATGGAAACTAATCGCAATAGATCAGGTTTTAGAGTCAATCCAAACTAAGATGGCCGCCACAGTTTTACTGTTATTAACAAACATAAAACATAAAAATCAAACAGATACTGAGCTGAAGTTTGGTGTGGTAGTAGCTGAGAGTCCTCCCCAGGATCTTTATGAGTTTATGACCAAACTTAACTTTAATCTCCTCAGTTTTTTAAAACTGGTGGCGGGTGATCTGCATTATTTCAGTGACAGCTGTGTCTCGTGTTAAATCTTTATTTTCTATTTAAAAACTGAATCCTGTGGATTTGGACTCGTGCAGCTTCTCCAGGCGGGTCAGAACCTGTTTGGTCCTCGGGGACACGCTGGTTTCTGCCTCGTCATGCTGAGATGCGGTTTCCTTTTGGCCGGCAGCAGAGCTCGTAAACATCCTCCACATGAACCATTATCGTCCTGCGCTCCTGTTCACAGGAAAGGTTTTATTCACACAAACCAACTTTGTTTTTGTTGTTCAGCGACGAGTCCGGACAGAACTTATCGCTCCGACCTGTTTTCACTTGTCCAGGTCTTCGTGGGACATTTTATTTGTTAAATAAAAACATCCAAACTGACTCGGGTTCAGTTAGATTCTTATATGTCCTGTGAATGTGTGGACACTGAGACAGCTCCTGCGTCTCTTTATTATTACTCTGCATGTCCCCTGTCCCCTGAATGTGTGTGACGTCTAACTGAGGATAGTTGGCTCACAGAAGCTGAAAGCTTTGGATTAAATCTTTAAATAATAACAAAGTTTCAGTTTAAGTTCTCCTCTTTTTTCTACTGAAACAAGAATCGTTTGTCTCTGAAACCAGGATCTTCTCTCTCTGCTGAAGTCAGATTAAAGATCTTTTAGCAGCAGCTTCACGCCTCAGAATGTCTTCATGGTTTTTATCTGACGTCACGAAATGAGAAATGTTCTGAAGAGGAACACGGAGAAATAAAAACGCCCTCACAGTGGTTTCCATTAACGCAGGAAACAAATGAGATCTGAGGCATTCAGAACATGAGATGGAATTTGGTTCTTTCCGATCAGCAGTTTGGACCTGGTGCGGTTCTGCTGGGAGAAAAGCAGAACCTGTGGATGGGCTGAGGTGGAAAAGGTGATCCCAGGGCTCGGGACGCTCCGTCACATTTAAAGAGCAGGACTCGGAGGACTCGGGTCTATTTCTGACGGCACTTTGTGTTCTAACTTTAGTCGTGTCTGAATATGGACGCACTCCGACACCCAGGAGCCATCATGAGACACCATGAGACACCATGAGACACCAGCTTCTGTCTTTCTGCTCCTGAATCAGGTCCTCCTCGCGTTTTAGGACAGTTTCCTGAAGTCCAGCAGAGACTCAGAGACATTTTCAACCTGAGACGTAAACTGCTGCTAACCCCACTGAGGTTAGAGAAAATGTCCCTCAGCTGGTGTCTCCTGGACAGCAGGATCTTTGTCTCCATCAGCAAGCTTCTGGCTGATATCTGTCCCTCCTCCTCCTCCTCCTCCTCCTCAGAAAGAGGAGAGATCTGATGCTCTGCCTCCATGTGTTACATCACACTCCTACATGAGAGCAGATCATCATCTGAGTGTGTGTGTGTGTGTGTGTGTGTGTGTGTGGACCTTCTGACCTTCAGACTCAGCTGGTTTTGGTGAATCAGGAAAGATGCTCTTTGACTCAAACAGATTTTAGGCTTTTGATTTCTGCACCAGATCCTGGAGGTGACCGTGATGCTGCTGTCCCTGAGGACAGAGGATAGAGGACAGGGAGGATCTTGACGTCCTGCAGGAAACAGAAGACATGTCCTCAGAAACCCCAAACAGACTCCATGTGAGCGTCTCCGTTTGCTCAGAAACGTCTTTAATAAACTTTGGATGGATGAGAGAAAAGTGCACGAGTCTCATGCACTGATTAAACGTTTCATTTTAAAGAACAAATAATATTATTTATTATAAAAGTTCATCTTAATTTGCAGGGAGGCTGCAGATAAACTTATATTATTATTATTATTAGTCTTTGTTTGAAACCTTGGGCTGCAAGGCGGCGGGCGATAAGCATTCCTCCAACAAATACCAGTTTTTAATTTTCCTTCTTCTGGTTTCCAGCAGAAAAGTGAAAATCTGTGAGATTCAGTTTCATTTGAGGTTCTCCCTCAGCGGCTCCACCTGCTGTTCAGAACCAGACACTGCAGCTCTGCTTTAAGGTTTGTAAAAAGTTATTTGTTATTTTTATAAACCTTCAGGTGTTTAATCAGACTCCCTCAGACTCCAGGTTTAAAGTCAGACGGCTTCAGATGGATCCTCTTTAAATAAATAATTTACTGACATTTGTTCCTTTTTCCCCTCTGGTTGTTCATTTCTGTAAATTTATTTATTCAGGATTATTCAAACCAGGTCAGAAACCTTTAAACTAAAACTTAATATTAAATCTGGGAGAGGAGATCTTCACCCTGAAGGTCAGACCGTGCAATGCTCAGACTCTACAGGCCTCAGTCAGCAGGTCAAAGGTCAAAGGTCATGGCTTGTTTCATCTGAAGGAACCAGAAGACTTCTGGACCAGAACCAGATGTTTACCCAGAATGCACTGCAGCTGTCAGCATGGTGGTGGAGGGCTGATGGTTTGGGCTGATTCTGGAGTCAGATGTGAGGCCATCTGTCCAGAACCAGAACCAGAACCTCAGAGAGCTGAAGCAACGCTGGAAAGAAGAGTGGGCCACAACTCCTCCACAACCATGAGAGAAACAAACAGGAACCAATGAGCTGAAGCAACGCTGGAAAGAAGAGTGGGCCACAACTCCTCCACAACCATGGGAGCTGTGAAGTTCAGTCCAACTAAAACCAGCTTTTGTGTTTTCTGCTCTCCAGTGGAACAGAGGTCCTCGGAGGCTCAGGAAAGTTTCCTGCGGTGACGTCAGGACGAGGACATCCTGTCCTCAGAGTGTCTCTGAGACAAACGGGTCGTGTTTGTACGTTGTCAGGACGGTCGTCTGGTTACCGATGCTCCCAGGTGCTTTACCCTAACAGCAGCTCCTCCCGAGTGTCGGAGGGAAGAACTCAGGATCAGATCAGCGTTCTGTCTGCTGGTGAGTTCTGGTTCTGTTCTGGTTCGGGGCGAACATGAAGGCCCGGATTCTGAGGGTGAAGGAGTCCAACTGGACCCCAGAGGAGCTCCATCAGGTGAACCAGCTCCACGGAGACCCACAGAAGGAGAACCTCTGCTTACCGAACATCTTCAGGTCCAAAAAGATGAAGTCCCCGGCGAAGGAGCAGACCTTCCCCTCGTATAAGGTCCACCACACGGCCAGAGAACTTCTGCTGGAGGTTCTGGATAAAGAGGCGGTTCTGGAGCTGCTCAGGAGATCTGGACCTCGTAGACCTTCCCTGAGCTCCCATCTCTCTGAGGAGGACTACAGCGAGGCTCTCGCGTGGTTTTCTGTGGTTCTGCAGAGCGGTTTGTCTCTGGGGGAGGACGGCTCTGGTTCTGAGCAGACCCAGAACCTGGACAGAGTCCTGAAGAGGAACGGCTTCCAGACCCGTCTCCTGTCTCTGACCCAGCTGGACGATGAAGACAAGCTGGAAGCCCTGTCTGCCTTCTGCAGCCACGTTTGCCGGCGCTACCGGACCCTCCACAGACCGGGTCCGGGCCTGGCTGTGAAGAAGTACACCCTGGCCCACCAGGACGGTCTCTGCTCAGTCCAGCTGGTTCTGCTCTGTGACCCGAGTTCTGGCTTCATCTGTAACATGTTTGTGTACCGACCCGAGCAGCTCCAGAAGCAGAGGAGGCCTGCGGTTGAGCAGGTGGTCAAACACCTGCTGGGACCTTTCTGCAGCCAGAATCTCGTGGTCCAACTGGATGGTTCTGTCTGCAGGGTCCAAACTGACCTGTTTGGACCAGGACTCCATATTCACCTTGATCCAGTTCTGACAGGAGAAGCTACCGGTCCATCATCATCATCATCATCATCAGTCCCACTAAATCAGGACCACCCAACATCCGAGGACTCTGAACTCAGCGCCCATCTTCAGGGCTGGACCGGACCTGCTCTGGTTCTGCTGTCGGACCTGAAAGGACCCGGTTCCGACCCGTTTCTTCCAGGACTTTGGGCGACGCTGCACATGATCTGCATCAACACGTATGTGCTTCACTCCCTGCAGAGTCGGGGATCAGGGAGGAGGGTCCGGCTGGCAGAGTTCACCAGGACTCTGGTCTCCCAGCTGCCCGTAGACCCGGCCAGTACCACCGGTACCAGCGTCCCGGTTCTGCCTCGACTCAACAGCTGCTCGTTCCAGGAAACCGGTTTACCCAACCTGTTCAAACCCAGGTAACAGCTTCGATCAAACTTTATTAACATCAGACGGATGAAACATTTTAACAGTTTATGGTTAGATGAGACGTTCCTCAGACATTCCTTAGATGTTCCTCAGACGTTCCTCAGACGTTCCTGTAGAGAACCCAACCCTCCTCTGACAGCTGAGGGCGGGCGATAATGTTTTTACACGTGTCTGTTTATCAGCAAACAAAGCAGTGGACAGATCTGAATGAAACTCTCAGAACGTCTCAGTTTATTTTAGCTGTTTGTGTCAAAACCTTCGGCTCTTTCAGCTGACGTTTGGTTTTTGTAACTTTTATACTTTTTAAAATATTTAACTTTATTTAAAAGTATTTTCCCTTAAAAACACGATCAGATCTCTTCAGTTCCTTCAGAAACTTTGCTCTGTTTGAAATCTGCTTCAGCTGCTGGATCTGTTTGTCTTCTTCAGCTACTTTTAGCTTTCAGCTGATGTTCCACTCCTTTTAGCTTTCAGCTGATGTTCCGCTCCTTTTAGCTTTCAGCTGATGTTCTGCTCCTTTTAGCTGATGTTCTGCTCCTTTTAGCTGATGTTCTGCTCCTTTCAGCTGATGTTCTGCTCCTTTTAGCTGATGTTCTGCTCCTTTTAGCTGATGTTCTGCTCCTTTCA
>NC_051444.1:1152754-1155049 GCF_001649575.2 Kryptolebias marmoratus
CTTGTAGGAGCCATTTATCTGTTTCTTGTTTGTTTTTCTCCACTAGGGGGTGTATTTCATTGATGTATTGCTGGGATGGGGTATTTAAGGTCAGGTGTGTTTCTACTCAGGTGTTGCTAATGGTAAGAGGCAAACAGTTTTCTACTGTGCTTATTATGCGAGTTCATGTGGACATTTTGAGTTGATGGAAAAGGACAAAATGAATGGATGCTTTAAAGAAAATAAATGGCTTTACGATTTATAAGCCGACAAGGAAGATCTGCATGGCAAGTTTAATTAAGCGCACGTACAAATAAGACCCACCAGGAAGAACAGCAACCAGTAGCGCAAAATATAGGATTTAGCCGCTACAGGTCCGTTTTTGTTGCAGGTCCAACACTAAAAGCTGGAATCAGCCGACGGACGACGTGAGAACCAGCAGCAGGTCTGGATCCAGAACCCGGTCCAGCTGGAACCGACCCGGGGTCTGTGGCTTGGATAACTTGGGGAACTCCTGCTACCTGAACGCTGTGCTGCAGTGTCTCAGTTCCACCGTTCCCCTGGTGGAACATCTGCTGAACCCGGACACGCGCAGAGAACTGACTAAGTACCTGGATCCAGGTCTCTCCTCAGGTCCAGCCGGTTTACATGTTCTCCCGCTGATCCGTGCCTCTCTGTGCCCGCAGGTGTAAGTGCCGCGTGGCGGAGGTCTTCCTCCGCCTGCTGGAGAAGATGTGGCTGGGCAGCAGCTCCATCTGCGCCGCGGCTGAAGCCCGCTCCGTCCTGAGCTCCGTCCTGCCTCAGTTCAACAACTACTGCCAGCAGGACGCCCAGGAGCTGCTGCTGCACCTCCTCGACCTGCTGCACCAGGACCTGAGGGAGGTGAGGAGGGGGGAGGGAGGACCTGAGGGAGGTGAGGAGGGGGGAGGGAGGACCGGAGGGAGGACCTGAGGGAGGTGAGGAGGACCTGAGGGAGGTGAGGAGGAGGACCTGAGGGAGATGAGGAGGAGGACACGTCGGCTCGTCTGAGCAGGAGAGCTTTGAGAGGCACCGACGGCTGAAACTGAGCTTAGAGGCTGGAAGAAGCATTTCTGTGAAGACTGAGCTCTGAAGGAGCTAAACTGTAGCTAAAATGAGCTAAAAGCAGCAAAACAGCAGCTAAAATAAGCTAAAACTGGCAAACGAGCAGCTAAAAGCTATAATGAAGGAAGTATCATGATGTAGAGTTCAAAAATCCCTAAACTTAAAGGGACATTTCAGCTCGTTTTTTTGCAGGTGTTGATTTTTGTTGATGTGTAGTTTCAGCCACGAGTTTCGTCTGATTTAGCTGTTTGAGGCTTAAAGGAACCGTGTGACGGCCTGGTTGTGGGTCAGGAGGAACCTCAGACTGTGTAGAGGCGGAGACGCTTCGTCCATCTTTAAGGTGGACGATGCGGCGCAGAAAGACAAAGTTTGGTCCTCTGAAGGAGCTCAGGTCCAGAGATCTTCTAGAGTCTGAAGCTTTGTGTTAAATATTCAAAGAGATGAACAAACATCATTTCTCCTCGCAGCAAACGAGGAATAACTGTTTGTGTTTTAGGTCGCGAGGCGCCAGATGAACTCCAACATGAAGCATCAGGCGAGGAAGGAACAGAACCGGACCTGGAGCATCGAGTCCACCATGGTGTCCCTCCTGTTTGAAGGCCAGCTGCGCTACACCACCCTCTGCCTGCGCTGTGAGCGCCAGGCGCAGAACCTGCAGAGCTTCACCGTGCTGTCGCTGCCCATCCCCACAGACACCACCAGGTGCTCCATTCAGGTGACTCTCTGTCCCTGGCCCGGTCCACGGTCCAGCGGGCCAGAACCTCACGCTGTCCCCTCTGTGTCCTCAGGACTGCTTGTCTCTGTTCTTCGAGGAGACGGTCCTGACGGGGGCTGAGCAGATGTTCTGCTCAGAGTGTGGTCTGAGGAGAGAAACGGCTGTCTTCACCTGTTTAGATAAACCTCCTGAGATCCTGATGTTGCACCTGAAACGGTGGGTGGAGCCTCCTCTGTGCGAGGAACACCTTTACCTGAGAGGTTCTGAGAAGGTTCTGATGAACAGGAACTAAATCAACTCAATGTTTGACCCGTTTCATCGCTGAGCAAACATTTAAATTATAGAAGATAAACGACGAACAGCGTGACTGAAAACCTCTAAACCCGGTCCTGTTGGAGCTCTAAACCTGGTCCTGTTGGAGCTCTAAACCCGGTCCTGTTTGGAGCTCTAAACCCGGTCCTGTTAGGAGCTCTAAACCCGGTCCTGTTTGGAGCTCTAAACCCGGTCCTGTTAGGAGC
>NC_051444.1:1157009-1173999 GCF_001649575.2 Kryptolebias marmoratus
GTTGGAGCTCTAAACCCGGTCCTGTTTGGAGCTCTAAACCCAGTCCTGTTAGGAGCTCTAAACCTGGTCCTGTTTGGACTCTAAACCCGGTCCTGTTTGAGCTCTAAACCCGGTCCTGTTGGAGCTCTAAACCCGGTCCTGTTTGAGCTCTAAACCCGGTCCTGTTGGAGCTCTAAACCCGGTCCTGTTTGAGCTCTAAACCCGGTCCTATTTGGACTCTAAACCGGGTCACACACCTTGTATCTAAGCTCTCAGAAACTCATCATATAAAACAGGCTAACAGTTTTTGCACAGCAACTGTTGTCAGGGAGTGAGAGACACAGGTGTGTGGTTGCCACGGTGACCCTGTTAGCAGTTCTTCTCCTTCCTGCTGGACGCTGATGAAGGTCCTTCATGTCTTCAGGTTCGGCTGCAGAGGAAAGAACCAAGTCAAGCTGAGGACCAACGTCTTGTTCTCCCTGAAGCTGGACCTGAGCCGGTTCCTGACCCGGTCCGAGCAGAACGCCTCCTCGTACCAGCTTTACGCCGTCGTGGTGAGGAACCTCAGACTTTTACCTCCTCAGTGAAACGCAGAAACTGGACTTGCTCTTCTCCTCTCCAGAACCACGTGGGTCACCTGAACATGGGTCACTACACGGCCGTGTGCTACAACGGCCCGGCCCGGACCTGGTTCTGCTTCGATGACGCCGAGGTCCGGGAGGTCCAGGACAGCCTGGTGCCGTCTCCGAACGCCTACCTGCTGCTGTACAGCCGGAGACCCTTCCAGAAGCCGAAGATCCTCGGCCTCTGAGCTCGGCGTCGGATCAGAACCGCGTGGAGCCGATCTGTCTGAAAGAAACGGCCGCTCACAGGATGAATTTGAAGTACTTTAATAAATATGAGTTGTTTGAGGTTAATATATTTGTTATATTTGAAACAAAGTTTTATTCAGAGCATTAAGAAATAAAAACTGATTCTATTTGATGCTCGGCAGGAAGTTTCCTCCGATCTGAGCTCCGCCCACAAACAACAAACTGCAGACGGCAGATTCTCAGGTCTTCATTTTCTCCGGCTCAGTAGACAAAATTAAAAAACTAAATTTAATTTATGAGCTAAATCAAAACCAGCATGAGCAGCGAAAGCCAAGAAGCGTCTCCCAGTTTTTCTCTCAATAGTGTCTGAAGGTGAGAAACGGAAAACGGAAGCAGGAAGTTCCAGCAGATTTAAAGCTTTGAGGCGGAGTTAAAGGTCGACCTGCTCTGACTGTTCGTTTTATTAACCAAACATTCGAAGTAGTCAGACTCCTCCTCAACATCACATCACATCACTCACAGTTTGTCCCATTTCTCTCAAGGTGGCGTTGCTCTGGGCTGCGACTGCAGAGCTGCATTCATGGCGGCCATGTTGGCGCCCTAATGACGGTCCACAAGGTCACATGACCGTTTGTTGTTAGGAATAAAAAATGAGTTCCAGAATGAATATTTAAACACGCAGCAGTAGCTAACAGGAGTCGACACCTTTTTATCTTTTTAAAACGTCCTGTTTGTTTACGTGAAGGGGGCGGGGCTTAAAACTCACCAACAGGGAAGCTGTTCCTGTTCCGGCTTCGACTTCCTGGTCCTGGTCCTGGTCTCTGGACTGGAGCCACAAACAACAAGCGCCCCCTAGTGGCTGGACACGGGGCATTTTTTAAGTCCCGCCTCTTCCTGTAAACAAACGGGACGTTTTCCTGACTAAAAGTAAAAAAATGCTTCAGATGATTTTTCCAGGTGTCGATTCTTCCGCCTGCTGGATGATCAAATAAACATTTAGCTTCAGTGAACGACTGAAGGATTAAAGTGTCACGTTAGGCTGTGATTGACAGGCTGTCAGAGGGCAGGGGGCGGGGCTTTCTTATCGTCCTGCAGAGACGCTTCGTCCATCTTTCTTACAGTTCTGGTTGCAGCGCAGAGAGATGGCACCTGTTCAGAGTTTACAGTTAAACGTTTTTAATGCCGTGTTTTCATGGCTGCTACTTTCTAGAGAGAAAGAAAAAATAGGAATAATTTGGTCACTAAACAAACATTTTGCCCTGGAGTATTTACAGAAGAAATCAGAATGTGCAACATCAGCATCGAGAAGAAACATCTAACTGTTGATTCTGTGTACAGGAAGGCAGAAATGAGCTCTGCGGCGCCGCCGAGCAGCTGGTTAGTCTCTGGATGGTCAGTAATGTGTGCAGCGGCAGGTTTTAGCAGCTCTAACAGCTGAAGCTTTGCACAGAGCGCCTCCAGGATCTCACTGGCTCAGTGTGACCTTTGACCCGCGGTGTCGCCCCCTCTGAGAGCCGCGGTTCTAAAAAGAGCTCAACCTGGAGCCTCGCCCTCACAGGGTGGAGTAAAACAGGATGTAGGCTGCAGACGACTTCACCGAAGAGGAGGAGATCTCGGTGACTTCGTGGTCGTCGAACTTGTACCAGCGCTGCTTCTGGGCGTTCTTACAGTAGGCCGTGTAATGGCCGCCGTCCAAGCCGCCATAGTGGTTCTGGGCGGGGAAACAAAGATGTCAGACATATCAGAGACGGCGTTCTGTCGGCTGCGATCCTGAAGTGACGGACAGGAACTTACAGAGAGTCCATAGAGGTTGTATCTCTTCAGGTTCTGTTTGGGTCCGATGACGTACTGACTGAGGTCCAGACTGTCCAGAGGGAAGTCCACCGACGTCTGCAGCTTCTGCTTCCACCGGCCTTCGTAGGAAAACCTGCAGGAACACGGAAAACTTCAGCTTCGCCTGGAGTCTGGAGCAGCAGCTAAAACTGATCCAAACCACAGAAAACCGCTAAAACTGATCTAAACCACAGAAAACAGCTAAAACATGACAAACCACAGCAAGAGCTAACACTAGCTATAAGCTAAAATTAACAAATCATCTGACAAAAATAACAAATCACAACGAAAAGCTAATTTAACAAAACCACAGCCAAATACTAAATTTAGCACAAAAGTAACTAAGAGCTAAATGTAGCAGGACCCTAGCTACAATTAGCAAAGAGCTAAACTTAGAAAAAAAAAAAAGAGTAGCTAAAAGCTTAATGTAACAAACCCCTAGCTATAAGCTAAAATGAACAAAACCATAGCCAAATACTAAAATTAGCTAAAAGCTAAATGTAGTGACTCCCTGGCTAAAATCATCAAAACCATGCTGAAACCTAAATGTAGCAAAGCCAAAGCTAACAGCTAAAACTCACACAAATGTAGCTAAAAGCTAAAGTCAGGCAGACAGCAGCTAAAAGCAGCATAAGGAGACTAAGACGGAACCAGCAGCTTCAAAGAGAACTGAAGGAACCGTTGTGTTTTTCTGTTTAAGAATAAAGTGAAATAATTAAAGTTCTGGATTCAGCCGAACGTTTTGCTACATGAACAACTAAAACAGCTGAAAGTGGTTTGACCGGAAACGATCAGGCTGCTAGCAGCCGAAGCAGCCGAATTTTCGGCTTCAGGGGACGACCACAGACCGTTTCAGGTGCACCAGGAGGATGGGGGGAACCTTCCAGATCTCCAGCTTCTTGGTGGAGTCTCTGTGGGCTTTGCAGTGCCTGCAGAACACCTTGTTGTTGTCGGTGAGCTTCTCCTCCTTGGAGAACAGCCGCAGACAGTCCTGCCGACAGAACAAACAGCTTCAGGCAAACAGGAAGCCGACGCGGCAAAGCGGACGACTTGTGAGGACTCGTGACGACTCGCCGACCTGCAGGGAGCACTTGCTGGTGGAGGCCAGAGGCAGCGACAGGTACATGAAGGTCTCGAACGTGCGGGACTTGCAGTGGCAGGTCAGGCACTGCACGGTGGACTTAAACTGACCCTGGAACAGTGCCACGATGATGGACTCGTTCAGCAGCTTGTGTTTGTTCCAGGCCACGTCGGCCGCAGTTTGGTCGTTCAGGTGGTCGTTCTCCTCCTCCTTGTACCGCTTCCTGTTGTCGGCCTGAGAGAGAAACGAGACGTGACGGTACGAGGACGGCACGCAGCAGGAACCGAGCCGAAACCTGCGTTAAGATCCTCTGGAACTGACTTCACAGAACTATACGAAAAGATTTTAACAGCTAAACAAACGGTCTGCAGCTGGATTTCACCGACCTGCAGGGAGCACTTGCAGAGGAACCAAGGAACAAATTTAAGACCAAAAACAGGAACATTTGGACATTTTTAAGCCTAAATTTGAGATAATTAAACTTAAAACTCAGAGATCCAGCAGAAAATCTGAATTAGGCACAAAATAAAAGATGAAGAGAGAAGAATTAATCGTGGCTGACAGATGTTGGGACCACAGCTGCAGATGTTTAAATGATGCAGCTGCATCAGCATGCAGGTCAACGTTCGGCATGAAAAGATGATCATCCTGAGGAAACGAACAGAACCAGAACTGGGCCGGGCCCGACGGCAGGCAGGTCCGAACATCGAACAGAAGGATGGAGACTAAGAGCGTCACCGTGAGAAACCAGCTCCTGGTTCCTGATGTTACGTTTTTAAATAAATTTAAAAACTGAAACTCTGACTGTTCCTTCCAGAACCCTCCTGACCCGTCAGCTGGGTCAGAAAGACTCAGGTCCACATGCACAGAGGTTCTGACGGGTGCACGTTCACACTGCTGCAGGAGGAACATGCAGCTCATTACTTCCTCTCTGATTTGTCATCGAAATGAAACCCAGTAAAAAATAAAAGTTTTTAAATGTTAACAGGCAGATGTCACTCGACTCGTTCTCCGTACCTTGTTGAGGTCTTCGTGGAGCCCGTCCATGAGGAACAGCAGCAGCTCCTGGGAGTCCTGCTGGTCGTAGCCGGCGAACTGCTCGTTGATTTTACCGATGGTGTTCTTGAAGTCCCGAGGACTGATGTACTTGTACTGTCCGGCCCACAGGGACTGTATGATCACAGCGAACTCCTCCGCCACCTCCCCTTTATGGCCGAGAATGTTGGACCTGAAGGAGACGGAGACAGAGACTGAAGCTTCGGCTCACTCCTGACAGGAAGTTACCTCCAGCCGTCTGAGCCCCGACCTGTTGATGTCCTCAAGGTAGTAGTTGTTATTAAAGTAATCGGACATCCCAGGAGTGTTGCAGAGGCACTGCAGGATGGAGTTCATGTAGCACGTGTTGCCCAGGTTACGGAGGCCGGTCAGCGAAGCGCCCAGACCTCCAAACGTGGGATTCAGGTTACGGATCTTAGCTGCGGACGGCCGAACGATCTCTGCCTTAGAATAAACCTTTGAGCTGGGAGGCCTGGAGGAGAGAAACATGGCAGGAGATCAGCTCATCGGACGGTTTCAGGTTAAAGAAAGGAGTGAAGAGCTGCAAACAGACAGCAGCTCCGATCCAAGTTTACATCCAGACAGCAGAAGATTTAAGATTCAAATTAAACCAACTTTTTTCACTTCATTTAATCTCTTCAGACCAAACAGAAACAATTCAGAAGTTAACAAACTGTTTTACACACAACTGAAGCCAAAAAAGAACCGGGCTTAAAAAGAAAAGGTTTAAAGTTTTAAAAATAGAGATTTGACAGCTTCGATACTCTACAGGAATTCTTTAAATAAGAACTGATTTAATCATTCATTGGGACAAAAAGATTCAATAAAGTGTCAACTAAATAGATTTAAAATTTTGTTTTAGTCCATTTTTACAGACGAGGCAGAAAGAAGTGTTTGTGTTTCACCACCAGGTGGCAGCAGAGGCTTTTTTTATTTAAACATTTTAAAAAGTCTCTTTTCTAAACTCAGGTTTTCAGATATTCTGTCAGTTTTTGAGTCGTTTCAGAGTTTTAATTGAATAGAACTGACTGAGTTTTAAATAATATTTTCTTTTTAAGATCCAGATTTTGGAAGCAAAGGAAGAAAAATGGTTCTGGTTTAAAACTTTTGCACATTAATGTTTGTCTAAATCTCACACAAAATAAATCTGAAAGTATTCTGCTTTTTTACTTTTGTAAAATCTTTTCTTTTTAAGTCTGGAAACACATTTGTTTTCTCAAAAACTACTTTCTTTTCTCTACAGACCTGGAAAACATAAAAAGCCAATTCCAGGTTTTTCCAGGCTCTTTTCCAGCCCAACAGTTTGGACCTAAAACAGGAATATTTGGCGGACGCCGCCTTACTTGGTCTCCCTGTTGATGCTGGGGATGACGGCGATGGGGGCGGGGGCGGCCGCCTTCTTCTGGGCCTCCTCCCTCAGGTCCTGGCTGATGTCCGGGGACGAGTAGGAGCGCTTCAGTTTGGACTGCTCGCGCTCTCGCTCGCGGCTGGTGTCCGGCTCAGCTGGTTGCGGCGGCTTCGGTTTGGCGGTCGGCGGCGTGGAGGGAGGGGTCTGAGGAACGCTGACCTCGGGGGGGTACAGGTGGACGCGGTTGGTCGGGGAGTGATAGTACCTGTAGGTACCGGTCACCGTGTCGAGGAACTGACCAGGAAAAGAAATAAAAATGTCCCCGGTTAAAAGATTCAAACATAACAACACGAAGCGACTCGACGTGCGAGCCTCAAACGAGACGCACCTTCATCCAACCGTCCGGGAGGCCCGGGACGCTCCGCCCCATCTCCTCACTCCTCGCTCGGGTCAGAGGCTCCCTCTGGGAAGCAAACACAAACCGAGGGTTTGAAAAGTGCCTCTCACTTTCATTTTGTTCCTGAGAGAAGAAGGTGGAGCTAAAACTCGCCTTTATTTCACTGACGATGTGGTTCGGAGCAGGAGAATCCAGAGACATGCTCTTTGAAGGGCCGTCGGAATTCGGCTCTTTTCCTGTCCTCTCCCGCTCATCCCAAACCCGGTTCTCTTTGTCCTCCTCTTCCTCTGCTTTCTGCCTCTCCAGCTTCTTTTTCTCCTGATGTTTCTTCTCTTCATCTTCCTTCCTCCTCTTCTCGCTCTCCTCCCGTTCCAGCCTCTCTCTCGTCTCCTTCTCCTTCTGCTCCTCTTCCAAACGGCGCTCCTGGTTGCGTTTTTCCTGCTCCTGTTTCGCCTTCTCCTTCATGGCCAGCACCTCGGAGTGTATCTGCTTCTGTTCGTCTTTAGACAGAGCGGCGCCGGTGCCGAACGCCGGTTTGGCGGCGCGGTCGGGGATAATCGGACCATTCGGAGTGGAGTCTTTCTTCAGGTTGGCTTTAGTCTGATCTGGGACAGATGGTTTCTTGGTTCGGTCGAACTGCAAACAGAGAAACCAAACTGAGTCATACTTGCATCTGAGGCTCGTTCAAAAGACCCGACAGCTTTCAGGGCCGGTAAATAAACACCTGGGGGAAAGATCTGCTCGTTACAGGGGACTGGTTGGACGAGGAACCCTTCTTAGTCGAGTTGAGCCCAGACGCCGTGGAGCCAGCGGCGGAGGCGTCAACGGCGTCCGGCAACTTGTCAGCAACCGTGGAGGTCCTGGATGCTGGAGGCTCGGCAGGAGCAAGCCCGTTGACCAGCGCCGGAGCCGAGGGCTCGAGAGGCTCAGGTGGAACTTCGGCCTCCGGCTGAACGGGAGTCGAAGGTTTCGGCTCCTCTAGAGACGGGTAGCTGAAGTTCACTGTTGGGACATCGCAGAGCAGAAAAAAGGAATATTACATGACAGAACATTTATCCTTGTTTTAGGTGGAATCAGACTGTTTTAAAGAAAAAACTTGTCTTATTTAAACAAACAGCTTGGTCAAAAGATCTTTTTGACACTTTTCATTTGTTAGACATCCATAAAACCGGAGACAGATGTGACCAACGGAGCTGATTTAGGCAAAAAACAAAGAAAATGACGAAAAACATGCTGAAAACGCTCCCCCCTGTGTGACCCAACATTTGCTTCAAAAACTCAACAAACTCAACTGATCATTGGTGATCATGATTGAACGCAGCTGGTAGTTTCTCTTTGCAAACATAAACCTGTCAAATTAAAAGACCTCCCAGGACCTAAAGCATCACTTATTAAAGGGTTTGGGTGAAAGTATATCTGTGATTGTTAAGTACATATATAATCATTCCATCCTGGAAAATAAAATCATAAAAGCTCCAGATTTATGTGACATTCATGCCTTCGATGAGTGGCTGTTTGTAAAAATAAAAAAAGAAAGCCACGGCGCTGGTCAGACTCACGCTGAGGCAGGCTGCTGGTGATCGTCTGCCTCGGAGGCTGAACTTTAGCGTTGGTCGAGTACATGGGGTAGAACAGCAGCCAGTTCTCGTAGCCCCCCTCCAGCACTAGAGGCTCGCTACGCAAAATGGTCAGGCTGTCCCACTGAGAAGGGTTAGAAAAAAACTGTTATTTACATGAAAACTTCACGGCCACGCTCACAGCGAGCAGTGAAGACGAGCAGAGAAACACCTTGAAGAGGGCGTCTTTCAGGCTCTGCAGGGTGGTGCCTAATTTAAGGTCCGACGCTGAACTGAACCAGTCCAGAAGGATTAAATAATCCACGAATCCTCGCTGCCGCCAGTGATCCTTGGACACTTCAGGCAGCTTCGCTTCAATCTGGTTCACAGTGATTCTGAAAAGACAACAACACGTTTATTAACTACATTTAAACTGGATCCGATATCAAACATTAAAATAATCAGGAATATTTTGGAAACTTCGCATTTATTTAACTTAAAGAAAAGTGAACTGAATCTGACACCATCCTGCTGAACTTTCATTAAAAAAACTCAAAATATTCACCTAAATGAAGACTATCAGCTAAAATAATAAATAAATAAATAAATAAAATCAGCGATGTCGTTCACTTCCACTGTGTTGTAGAGCTCTATATCACCTAAAACAGATCTTATCATGAGGTGGATTAATAAAAATCCAATAATTAAATAAGATGCAGCTCATTTAGGAGGCAAATCAAGAAAAGAGCGCAACCCTAAAGTGGAAAATGGCATAGTATTTTCAAAAATGCTCATTTTTTGTTGATTACAGTGTTTTTGTGGTGCAGAAACAACAAACCTAATTAGTGTCAGAGTTTGAACCCAGACTAAGATTAAATCAGTCAGGTGTGGCGGCCGCTCTCACCCCGGACTAACGGCCTCCTCAGGGACACTGATGCACGTCTGACCGGCGACCTGAATGTGGGAGTCCTCGTAGTCTCTGTGGCTGCGGGCGTCCATGACCATTATGGAGATGGTCTGGTCCTTCATCATCTGGAAAAGTTTCTCAGCTGTGATCCCGCCTGCCGGCTGCGCAGCTGACACACACACACAGACACAGACACAGACACACAAGTTCAGGTAAAACTGTGCAAAAGAAGAAAGGTTTGTCACAATATTTTATTTTGTGTTATTTCGTTTACCTTTTGTGATGACACTCTTCAGCTCGTTCTGCTCTCCTTTCACCTGGAACACAGACATCATCACATTTATTACATTTATCACATTTATTACATTATTAAAATTATTTTTCTGGGCGTATCTGAAGCGGCGGTGGAGGAAAGGATGTCATCCACAAAGAACAATCCAGAACATCCTCTCCTGGAGAACACCTTTCCAACAGATCGCTGCAGGAAATCTCTGACTCATTTAAATCAGTTTGCTCAGTTTTAATAAGTTGTTTCGTTAGTAATATATGAGTAAATAATGAATTCTGTAATTATTAAGTAAATAAGAGAAAAATAATTTAGTTTGTTGTTTAAAACGTGAAGGTGCAGAACTTTATTTTTACAGTCTGAATGTTTTTGAGGAGACATTAACAGAATATTTCCACCTTTTTGCTGTCCTTCCTGTTTACAGACGAGGTTTTCGGAGAGCTCCGCTCCTTCTCTTTCTCCGTCTCTTCCTCCTTTTTCTTCTTCTCCTCCAGTCTCTCCTTCTCCTCCAGTTTCTTCCGGACCTCGACTTCTTCGTACCTGTTTGAAATGTAAGAATGAGTCGAACCTGAACGGGGTGGCCGTGCAGAATGTGACTTAAAGTACAGAAGGAGAAAAAGTCCAACCTGAGTTTAAGGCTTTCAGACAGCTTCTCAGCTTCTTCGATGGCTTTCTTAAAGCTATTTGGCCCAAGCATAGTTATGTAATATTCCTACAGACATGGGGACAGGAAACAGGAACTGAGTGCCACTTTAAAAGTAAAATAACTTAAATCTACAGAGATTATTCCCACCGGTTGTTGTTTGAAGTCTGGCCTCTTCTTGATGATGTCATATACTGTTAAATACTTCATGTAGAGAACGTACGCTTTCTCCTCATCCCTGTCCAGACGATTCTCCTCGGCCGCCTTGAAGAGTTTGCAGGCACTCTGAACATAGCTGCAGGTGGCACAGAAACATAAAGACCATCACCGCGTCGCCGGGACTTCCTCAGGTCAGCCTACAGTAAAATCTTGTTTCTTCTCCTTCTTATTTAAATACATCAAACAACACACAGCCACACCTTCTGGTGCTCGTCTTGTCCGGCTTCACTTCAGCTTTTTTGTTGAGGTCACCCAGAGATGTGGATAAATACAACTCTTTGACCTCTGTAGATACGGCAGGCATCTTGGCAGATGTGTTCAGTCTTCAAACCGGCCACCAGTCAGTCAGTGAGTCAGCGCCTCCCACAAGCGCCAGACATTCCTCCAAAACAGAAAGTGAAAGAGAATCAGTGCCGTTTGTGTGACACGGAGACGGTTTATTTACAGACCAACATTAAGACTCTGTTAACTCTAATTTATCATAAAATACTTCCAACAGAAATCTGTGATTCAGTTCTTCATCAAAATGAACATTTGTCTACAATCAGCTTTCAGATTTATTACTTTTAACGCAGAAGTCCTAGAAAGATTCTTCCTAAAAGAAGGAAGTTTGTGGATTTCTGACAATTAGGTTTTATAGGAAGAAACTATCGTTTACGCTATGATTTACATATATCTAAAATTTGTTGTCATTTTTGAGTCCTCGGTTGTTATTTTAATCAGCAAATGTGTTCTAATGGTTTTAATAAAAAGCATCACTTGTTGAAAAAAAATATTTCAAATATCTAAATACTTGAAATTGTTGCTGAAAAACAAAAGTTTGTATTTTAACGAGTAGAAAATGTTTAAAATATCTAAATTAAATATCTACAAAAGGTATTTAGGGTCTCTAATAAAACCTCTGATGTTGTTTTAACAAAGAACAGGTGAAATATGAAATTAGAAATCTATAATCTTTATTCTGAAAAAGAAGTTGGAAATATTTGAAGCTGAAATAATCATGAATAAAAACTGATCTGTTTAAAGAATAAAATATTAGAAATCTCTCAAAGGTTGATTTTTCATCTGGATATCTGTTCTTTTTGACTAAGAATAACTTCTTATGTGTAACACATATCAAATTTAGCAAATAAATATGTAAATTAAAACCTAAACTTTTTTATATCTTCTAACAGATTTTTCTTCCTCAAACAATTTCAGGTATGAATCTTAACAAAACAGTTTCACTTCTGAAGGATTGTTAATTTCGATATATTTAAATTCTGTTATGACAAGTAAATATAATTTTAAAAGGAATGAATGTCATCACTGAAGAATAAATCATAAATTAAGTAGAAAAGTAAAACGACGACCTGCAAGTTAAGGAAATACTAGTTTAGCTTTGATGAAGCCTTTAAAACGACCAAAATAAGAGTCTGCTGACGTGAAAAAACGACACACGAATGAAAAATAACTTTTAAACAAATGTAGCTCCAACAGTTCGCCTCTTAGCCAACATTAGTTAGCATGTAGCTACGGTTAGCTGGCGCAGGACCTGTCAACAACATTAAGTTGTATTCTAGTTAAAATTAGCCGCAAATATCTGCTTCATATTAAGGTTTTCTGCTCAGATAACAGGAAACTAAACTGACCTCACTCAATGTAAAAATGCTGACCAGCGCGTTGATATATAGACATGTTTTAGGGACCAGAATGTGAACTTGTTGTCTTCCCAGTTAGCCACCTAGCTAGCTAGGTTAGCTTGTTTTGAGATTAAGCTAACTACAGACCGGTAGTGATGGAGACATTCAGCGCTTCGTACAGATTTTCCGGCTGCAAAACAAACTAAACCGTAGCGGCAGTTTGTGGAATAAACAATCACAGAATCACAGTTTTACCTTATTCTGCTCCGTTGTTTACTTAAGCTACTTTTTTTGACAGCTGATTTCTTGTTTCTTGTTCCGCTCTCTTCTTCTTCGCCATCTTCTCTGGCGTTCGGTGGCGTCGGTTAAACCCGCGGAGACGCTCGTTGGCGCCACCAAGAGGACGGGAGTGTAATTACACGCCACAAATAAAAAGAGACGAGGGAGGCGATTAGAGACAGAAAATACAATAATTAAATGTAATTAAATGAGTATGTCTGGTGTGGCAGTCCTGGAGTTATTTAAAAAGTATTTGCCAATGTTTAAAAAAAATATAAATAAATATATAAATGTAAATTAAAGAAGGAATATGGGAAATTTTACTCCTCTAGTGATCTTCTTTAAAATGGAAAAGGTAGCAGCAGAACTCTGCAGTGTTTTCTTGCTAGGGTATGAATTATTCTTAAATCTACCTTCTATAGATGGGTAAAGATCTCATAAAAGTAACAGATTACACAAAATTTACAAACATGTCACTTAAAAATTGATTACGTTGATAAAAGATCAACTCTTAATATTATCACATAAATTAATTTGACACCTTCAGGAATTTAAATGTTTCTTATATTAGGATCATTTTTAAACTAGATGACAAAACTGTTCTCAGAAGAATAAATTACATTAAACTTACCAAAACACCTGAATTCACTTTACAGAAAACTTTATGAACCTGAAATGTGCAAAAAACATGTTTAAAAATAACATTTAAAGATAAATCAAAAGGTGTAAAAGTTAAAAAATATCCAGAACAAGCTTAACGTTTTCATATGATTAAAAAAAGCTGAAAGAACTCAAATCTAACCAAACAGTAAGTAAACAACAAACAACACAAAAACAATTAAAGCTCAAACAGCGGAGGTTCCACTGTTAAAAACTTGTAACTATAAATGTTTTTGCTTTTTAAAAATTATTCTTTAAATATCAGTTTTACAAAAAGGAACAAGACTTTCTCTCTGTAACGTCTTTTCTTCATATTATAATTAGTTTGGTTTGTTCTGTTCAAGTTGCTGCCACTCAGGAGGAACATCTGTAAAGCCTTTCAGTTTGATTCTCAGACAGTCTGGTTCTGGTTCCGTATCAAACCCGGCGGCCATGTTCTCCGAACAAATTGCTCTTGACCTTTTGTTTGAATCGTTGGGCTCATATAGAAGTTTTCTTTGTGGTTTTATCGGCTCGTTTGAATAAAAGCAGAACAAGGTTTGACGTAAAGCACTTTGCCTTTGATGTCAAGCCTTAAATTGAGCCAGCTTTCATCAGGTTCAGACTCTCAGACATAAAGCCACAGCGAGGCGAAAGGCACAATAAGCTTAGTGTGCTCTGCCTGATGTGACATGAACACGCCGCCGCCGGGCGTCCGGACAGCTGAGGGATCAAAACCGTCTCTGTGAAAGTTCTGACTTAAAAATGAACCAAAACCCAACAACTTAAAAATAAACTAAAATAAAATCTTTAGTCTTTGACTTCTGCTCATCACTTCACGGTGAGTCTTAAATGTCTGAAAAGCTCTTCGCTCTCAGACTGCAGGTTTCCTTCTGGTTCCTAGAGGTTCTAAAAGGAGAACAGGAGGCGGAGCTTCCAGTTCTCAGGCTCCGACTTCCAGTTTCTGTCTGGGAGGCCGACATCCTGTCTGCTTTAAGTCTTTCCTTTCTGATAAATCCTACAGTTCGGGTCGGTTTGGGTTTCCTGAGCTCTCCTTTAGTTCTGCTTCTATAGGCTGAGACATCTGGAGGACAAACTGTCCACATGTCCTCAGTCTGCTGCTGTCTTTACTCGCTCTGCTGTAATTATTTCTGTATAACCTGTGATTTTCTGCCCATAAGAACCACACCTGGACCACTTCCTGTTTGTCTGCGTCTCTTTCCTGTCCTCTCTAACCCAAGCTGGCAGAGATAAATGGCCGCCCATCCTGAGCCTGGTTCTGGTTCTGGTTCTGCAGGAGGTTTCTTCCTGTTAAAAAGAAGTCATTCCTTCCCACTGTCGCCACTTTGTCATATTTATGTTGATCTTTGGATCATGAAGGTTTGTTTTATTCCCATATTAACAGTTTTGTTTTGAAGGAAGTTTTATTCCCAGAATGCTTTGTGTCTTCAGTCCAGGTGAGATGAGTTAAAGATGGCAGACAGTTTGTTAGAACGAGTTTCTGTAACGATGATGTTTTCAGAAGGTAAACATCCTCCTGAGCCTAACGGGAACACGGAGCAGGTATCACATATCGAACAGTAAACAGCAGAGTCCAGGTGCTGCTGCAGCTTTTGTCAGGGTTTAAAAAGCACTAATTCATCATGACGTCATCATTTTATCTTTTATTGTGAGTTTATTCTTTGTTCTTTTATTTCCCATGATGCCAGCTGCATTATGGGAAATCACCGTCTCTCCTTCAGGCCAGATGAGAAAACATCTGGAGCTGTTTTATGTTTAGAAACCGACGGCAGTGAGAGGGTGACCTGCAGCCCTCATGCAGGTACATCGTTACCCGCAGCCCTCCTACAGGTACATCGTCACCCGCAGCCCTCCTGCAGGTACATCGTTACCCGCAGCCCTCCTACAGGTACATCGTCACCCGCAGCCCTCCTGCAGGTACATCGTCACCCGCAGCCCTCCTACAGGTACATCGTCACCCGCAGCCCTCCTACAGGTACATCGTTACCCGCAGCCCTCCTACAGGTACATCATTACCCGCAGCTCTCCTGCAGGTACATCGTCACCTGCAGCCCTCCCGCAGGTACGTAGTTACCCGCAGCTCTCCCCGCAGGTACATCGTTACCCCCAGCCCTCCCGCAGGTACATCGTTACCTCCATTTACTCTAATTATTGCGAACCATCCATCTGGTCAGAACCAGAATCTTTCTGTCTCATTCTCTCATAAACAAAAATAATTCCACAAAGATCTTGTATATCAGAGCTTTACTCCGTCTAATGGGTGGATTTAGTTACATTTATTACCTTTCTCCCAGTTACTGAGGTAAAATAAATACTTTTCTAATAGTAATTTAAAATAGAATTAAATATGTTTGTAATTGCAGACTAAAATTAAGCTTAAAACCAGACAGGGTGGGACAGTCAGAGAGGGACAGAAAAATAAAATTAACTTCACAAATTTGTTGCATCAAAAAACTTTTTAAACTATTTATTTAACATTTTCAGGTTCTTTGAGGAGATCTGTTGGAGCTCCCAGTACGTGCCGAGGAGGACTCTCAGCTACTACCACAGCAAATGTTAGCTCAGCGTCTGACCCTAAAGAGGGAGTCCCACCCTTTATGATGTGTGTGAACTATGACAGCCTTCATGCATCAAATAAACGTTTTTTTCTGCATGAACAGATTCAGTTTCATGCTGTTTTCTGATGGGAGGAATATTTCAGGGTCAGAACAAAGAAACGATCCGTTCTTCTGGCTGAATCAAAGAGGAAGGCAAACACCGAGCCGAGCAGCAGCTGGAGTGCGTCACGGATTCGAGGCGTGTTCTTCAGCAGACGGTTTATAAATGTTCCTGAGGTTTCAGGTCCTAGATCGTCCGGTTCTGGATCCTCCGGTCCTCCTAAAGCCTCGTGTTGCTCAGCCAGAGAAGGTCGGATCTGTCAGAATGCAGGAATACAACCGCAGAGGTAACCTCAGGAGTCACTCTGTTTCCTGTTTCTTCTGGACGCTGTTTGGATTTGTTTCGTGTTCTATTTCTCACTGAAATGCATTCAGATCTCTTCAGATTCTTTGAAAATGTGATTTTTGAAAATCGATGGCAAACTTGCTCTGTTTGTCTTTCTTTATGCTTCCTTTTTTCTGTATTTTTGGTCTTTTTATGTCTCCTCATTCATCCATTTTGTCCCATAAAGTCTCCCTATGCATCCTTTTTGTCTCTTATGGGTTCTTTTTATCCTCTTGTGTCCTTTTGCATATTTTTGTGAATTCTTTTAGTCTCTTTTTGCCTCCTTGTACATCCTTTTTGTCTTTTAAATGCACCCTTTGTGTCTCCTGATGCGTCCTTCCTGTCTTCTCATGTCCTTTTTGTTTTTTTTCTGTCCTTCTGCTCATGTTTCTTCTCTTTAATCACTCAGCTCACTTTCAGCTTCTCTGGTGAAGTCTTCAGTTTTATATTTCAGCAGAAAATGTTCATTTTTCTGCTCCTGGGCAGGTAAGGAGCTGGTGGACTACATCTCTCAGTACCTGAGCTCCATCAGAGACAGGCGGGTCATTCCAGACGTGAAACCGGGTTACATGCGTGAGCTGCTTCCCGACGCGGCGCCGGCAGAACCGGAGGACTGGGAGAACATCTTCAACGACATCGAGAGAGTCATCATGCCAGGAGTGAGCGCCCGGCCCCGCCTTCATCTGTGCTGTGGTTTGACTGAGACGATTATTTAAAATGTTTTTTTGTGCAGGTTGTTCACTGGCAGAGCCCCAACATGCACGCCTACTTCCCCAGCCTGACCTCATGGCCGTCCATGCTGGGGGACATGTTGGCCGATGCCATCAACTGTTTGGGATTTACCTGGGTAGGTAAACGACAGCAGCTAATATTAAAGTTCAGACCTGTGGGTCGATGATGAGCAGTTAATATCTTACCTGCTGTAGATAGTTCTCTGAGGACGAGCTGAAGACCAAAATGAGTCGCTGTCGCATCAAAACAACTCAGTTCTCTAAAATGCAAAATTATTTTTATAAATATTCAAAAGTTTTACTTTAGCATCCAGCTGCTGCAGTATTTATGCTCACAAAGAACCACAGAATTCAACAAAGATAACCTGAAAATGAAACGATTTATTAAACTTAACTGTCCCTTTAAAGACCTGACCTGTCCCTTTAAAGACCTGACCTGTTCCTTAAAGACCTGAACTGTCCCTTTAAAGACCTGAACTGTCCCTTTAAAGACCTGACCTGTTCCTTAAAGACCTGACCTGTCCCTTAAAGACCTGAACTGTCCCTTTAAAGACCTGAACTGTCCCTTAAAGACCTGAACTGTCCCTTTAAAGACCTGA
>NC_051444.1:1177900-1178598 GCF_001649575.2 Kryptolebias marmoratus
CCTTTAAAGACCTGAACTGTCCCTTAAAGACCTGAACTGTCCCTTAAAGACCTGACCTGTTCCTTTAAAGACCTGAACTGTCCCTTAAAGACCTGACCTGTCCCTTTACCCCCTGTTGTCCAGGCGTCCAGCCCCGCCTGCACAGAGCTGGAGATGATCCTGATGGACTGGCTCTGCAGAGCTCTGGGACTTCCTGTCTTCTTCCTGCATCATCATCCTGACAGCCGAGGAGGAGGAGTCCTGCAGGTTCGTACCCTCAGCGCTGACTCAGCGTTACTATCAGAATGCTGAGTCAGCATTCAGACTGTTTGTAAGTTTCAGTTTGAAGTGATGAATGTGCTGACGGTGGTCTCGGTTTGGACCTGGTCCTGATCCAGTTCTGATCCGGTCTCTCAGAGCTCAGTCAGTGAGAGCACGCTCGTGGCTCTGCTGGCAGCCAGGAAGGACAAGATCCTGCAGCTGCGGGCCGAGCTGGACCAGGACGTGGACGACTCTGTTCTGAACGCCAGACTGGTGGCCTACGCTTCTGTCCAGGTCAGCCGCTCAGCTGTTTGACTGTCCCACTCTGACCGTCCCCCTCTGACTGTCCCACTCTGACTGTCCCCCTCTGACTGTCCCTCTCTGACTGTCCCTGACTGTCCCCCTCTGACTATCCCCCTCTGACTGTCCCACTCTGACTGTCCCCCTCTGACTGTCCC
>NC_051444.1:1181709-1184500 GCF_001649575.2 Kryptolebias marmoratus
CCCTCTCTGACTGTCCCTCTCTGACTGTCCCCCTCTGACTGTCCCCCTCTGACTGTCCCTCCCTGACTGTCCCACTCTGACTGTCCCTCTCTGACTGTCCCTCTCTGACTGTCCCACTCTGACTGTCCCACTCCTCAGGCCCACTCCTCTGTGGAAAAAGCGGGTCTGATCTCTCTGGTGAAGATCCGGTTTCTGCCCACTGATGAGACGCTGTCTCTGAGAGGGGACACTCTGAAACAGGCCGTTCAGGAGGACAGAAGGCGGGGTCTCGTCCCTTTCATGGTGAGTGATGGTGGACACTGAGACACTGATCCTCAGACCAGGAGGACAATTCATTGTGTGTCTGGTGTGTTGCAGCTGTGTTCGACTCTGGGGACCACAGGAGTCTGCGCCTTCGACCAGCTGACTGAACTGGGACCAGTCTGTGGGTCTCCAACCTTCAGGTTTCAGACAGCAGTTATAAAACTCACCTGTTGTTGAATTAATGGGCATTAATTACAGGTGAGGAAGAGGGGCTCTGGCTGCACGTGGACGCTGCGTACGCCGGATCGGCCTACCTCTGCCCCGAGCTCCGCTGGTCCCTGCAGGGCGTCGAGTTCGCCCACTCCTTTGTGTTTAACCCTTCCAAGTGGATGATGGTTCACTTCGACTGCACCGCCTTCTGGTGAGCCCCGACATCATCTCCCGTTTAACAGCAAATGTTTGTTTGAAATGCTTTTTATTTCAGGGTAAAAGACAAATTCAAGCTCCAGCAGACCTTCAGTGTGGATCCTGTTTACCTGAGACATGAAAACTCACAGGCAGCCACAGACTTCATGGTATTGCATCAGTTCGTAACAAAGCCAAGCCTAACAGTCACAGGGAGTGACTGAAACTGATAAAAACGATCTTTTTTCTGTCCTCCAGCACTGGCAGATTCCTCTGAGTCGGCGTTTTCGGTCCCTGAAGCTCTGGTTCGTCATGCGCTCCTTCGGACTGAAAAACCTCCAGGCTCACATCAGACATGTCCGTGACATTTACCCCATCCTCTGGATAATCACACCATAGAATTAACAAAAAGATGGCAGCAGTACATTATACAGCCTTGTATTTACCTGGTACTTCCTGGATACAAACCAGGTGTTTATCGGGTTCAAACCCGGCTACAAAGCTGGTATCTACAGGGGTACTTCAAGGTACTTTCCAGGCATGTAACTGGTAACTACAGGTACAGCTTTGCCCCCATAGATACCCTATAACAGGGGTGTCCAATCCTGGTCCTCGAGGGTCACTATCCTGCATGTTTTCCTTGTTTCTCTGCTCCAACACACCTGATTCAGAGGTTAAATCACCTCTTCATGTTCTGCAGAAGCCTGTTAATCACCCACTGATTCAGATCAGGTGTGTTGGAGCAGAGGAACAAGTAAAATTGTGCCCTGAGGACCAGGGTTGGACACCCCTGACATATAAGTACCCTTGTAGGAACCCACAGGTACCATAAGTATATGTATCCTGGAAGTACCACATAAGTACCAGGCTGTATTACGTATTGATGCCAATAAGCCAACATGCTAAACTTCTAAATCTTGTTTTCTTGTTTTAGGGGATCGAGATGGCTAAACTCCTGGAGTCTCACATTAAGAGTGACCCGAACTTCGAGGTTCCGGCTGAGAGGCACCTCGGTCTGGTGGTCTTCTGTCTGAAAGTACGTGGCACCTCTTCCAGCTGAAGGCAGTAACCTCTGAAACTGTGTCGAAAGACGTTTTGCCTTTTGCATGAAGCAACGTGTCCCTAACTGGTTAATCATTAGAGAGGATTGTGTAGAAATGACTCAGTCACACCTTGTTTAAAGATGAAGTTTAGCTGAATGTCAGAGCAATACTAGTAAACATTTAAGAGCTCAATCTTGTCTGAAGGCAGTTAAAGTGGTTTTTGATGCTATCGCACATTTATTTTATGACTGTAGGCAGGAAATGCTTTGACCCAGGAGCTGCTGAGGAGACTGACCCGCTCTGGCACCATGTACCTCATCCCTGCAGAAATCCACAGCAAACGCATCATCAGGTTTACAGTCACCTCCCAGTTCACGACCGCTGAAGACATCCGGAGGGACTGGGGGGTCATTTCTAAAACTGCTTCCGTTCTTCTTGCTGAGACGCAGGGGTTGAATAACCAGCCGAGGTCAGGAGAGGAGGAGCTGAAGGGTGAAGCCCTTCACTCAGACGAAACCTCTGATGAGACAGAAGATGTGGTCACCCGGCTGGAGAAAGCCCACTTGGATCTCTGGATTGACAAAAGCTGGAATCGGCCTCGAAGGCCTATGCGCTCTCTGAGCTGCAGCAGCGAGCCTCTGCCTCACACCTACATCGGGCCGCTGTTCGGGCTCAGGGAGGCCGCAGGGGGACTCCCACCAACCACAGAATCAGGCTCACCGGTGACCGTCACCCAGGTGCCCTCAAACGTTCCGGACAAACAAGCCCTGAAGAAGTTAACAAAGTTCTACAGCGTGCCCAGTTTCTGCAACCAGTGGGTGCAGTGCGGTCGGTACCAGCTGTGCTGCCCTCTGAAGGTTTCACAGGGAGCTCAGAAACACAACTGCAGGAGAATAAACTGCATGCCCACTTCTCCCGCAGCCAACACAGCTGGCTCTGCTGCGTCTCTGGAAGCTGCTGCTGCAGCTGAGCTCCTGTAGGAAGCCTCAACCGATTCACAGTCCGGAGACCAGGGGACGAGCAGGGGAAGAGCAGGGGACAACCAGCGGACGACCAACGGACGACCAACAGATGACTAACAGACGACCAACGGACGACCA
>NC_051444.1:1186539-1190434 GCF_001649575.2 Kryptolebias marmoratus
CCAACAGACGACCAACAGACGACCAACAGACGACCAACAGACGACCAACAGATGACCAACAGACGACCAGCGGACGACCAGCGGACGACCAGCGGATGGAGGTCTCTCACTGAGCTGCAGCTGCTCAACGGCTTCCACAAGGAGGTCTCCAAAATGTCTCAAAACGTTCTCAGTTTTCTTGTGTGCGTCACAGAGGCTCACAGTCCTGTTGCTGGGATTCTGAACACGTTCAGAAGATTTGAACGCCAAATTTTCTTTCAAAGTAGTTGCAGACTCGTTGCGGGCGTTTCGAACCCTTCTCAGTTTAGTTTCTGTAACTTCGGCCTGCGTGGAGCTCTCCTTGTGGCTTCCTGCAGCACGTTGCTTCATGTTGTCAGGATGGAAATTATTCAGCAGGTTTCAACAAGCATCCAGCCAAACCAACGGGTCACAGCTGGTAACTCTCACTCCTTACTTTGCTTTTCCAGAGTAGTGAAAAGCCCACATTTAAGAGCCGGCAGGTTTATGAGAAGTGACGATTTGCCGAGGACAAAGATTAGACGTCCAGTACTGTGTGTCGACTTCAAGCACTGGTTTGAGACACAAAACTGTAAGAAAAAGCTCAGAGTTTTACTTGGAATCATTCCAAACATGTTTACAAATTTTGTGTACATGTTGACAGAAATATGCAGCTTTAGTGAACTAGATTCATGGAAACTAAATTGAGAAAGTTTAGAGACGGGTTCCAGATTCCCACATCAACACTGTGACTGTTCTTAGAGAAAAACTGTTGACCAAAATTTTCAAAAAAGTTCAAAGTTCCTGCAACAGAAGAGCGAGGCCTTGGGATGTCTGCAAGGAACACGAGAACTCTGAAAACTTCCTCGTTGATGCAGTTTGCTGCAGCTCAGTGCGACACAGGCTGTTCCTTCTGATGCTAAACTGATTAAATGACTAAATGACAGGAAACTGAATTAATTTATTGCTTTGATTTTAAAAAGAAACATTCCTGTATAAAATGTCCACCCTGTCGTGAGATGTTCTCCATCCATCCTGTACGACCTGCAGCCTAAGAATTAAAAGCATGATTAGACGATCCTCTGCAGTCGCTCAGAGCTTGAGTCTTCCCTCTGAGATGGAGCTGAATATGTCCTGGCTCATGGGCACGTAGCCTTTATTGTCCTCCAGGAAGAATAAAGGATCCTGGATGATGTTGGGGTCGAAGCCCTCCTCAGCCAGCTTCGTCTTCAGCTGCTTAAACGTCCCGGTGACGGCCAGAGCGTCCTGCCGCCGAGACATGAAGACAAATAAACCAACAACTGTGGCCTGCTGTCACATTTTATACTGTTTTAGAAGTACATAATACAACCAGGTACTTAACAAGTAAGTACCAAGTATGTACCCTGTAAGTACTATACATTTATTAGGTACTATCTATTACTTGCTACATCTGTACCAGGTGCATACAGGGTACATACCTGGTACTTTCAGGGTAGAGACTATTACCAGGTAAATACTCGGTTTATATATCCTATATGTATGAGGTATGTACCTGGTATCTATTGTGTAATTACTAGGTACAAGTCTCTGACTGAGTGAAATGCATACCTGGTATGTACCCAGTACTTTTAGGGTAACATGTACCTACTCGGTACTTACAAGGTGTGCATCAGGGATGTACCTATGACTTACCAGGTGAATACCTCGTACTTACTGGGTATATACTCAATGAGTATATGTACATACCAGATAAATACCAGGTATGTACTCAGTCTAAGTACCAGGTAGTATTCTGTATTCACGTCCCATGTTTAGTTCGTTACCTGGATGCGGATGAATCGAGGCCTGGCGTAGCTCGGCAGGAAGTTCTTCACGTGCTGATAAAGAACTTCTCCGTCAAACTTCCTGTTTTCCTTCAGCGTCAGGGCGGCCATTCCTATCCTCCCTTCGTGCCCTGAGCCGCCACAGATTAACAACAACAGAGTCAGCTGTGTCAAAATTAAGCATTTATCTCGTAAGAAATATGGTTGGGAAATGTTTTCGGTGCATGATTGGCACCAAAAACATTTAGCAACTCTGTGTTTGGGACAGCTGTCGGCCGGTGGAGGGGCGGCTGCCTACAGATCAGAGGTCAAGGGTTCGATTCCCAACCCAACTGCCACCAATGTGCTCATTGGTGTCAGTGAATATAAAACCTGCTGCATAAAGAGTTTAAAATAAATAAAAGGTTCTGTGTGTCTGTGAAGGGATGAATGAATCTCAGCTCTTTTTAGCACTTATTTAATGCAGTTATTTATGAATAATCTGTGAAATATATCAATCACAAGGTCTATTTATTAACGGAATGGGTCATTGTTTAGCCTGGAGGAACCGTTGAGGACGTTCAGATTACCTGGCACCTTCACCCCGTAGACGTTCGCCTCCTCAACAAAGTCCACGGTCAGCAGATGATCGGCCACCTCTGTGGTCGCCACGTTTTCTCCCTTCCACCTGCAGACGACAGACACACCCGTTTTCTCCTAAACTACGGAACTTTTTACTGCTCAGACTTTCACTGTCATAAAGCGTGACCACCTCAGCTGGGTCTTCTCTACCTGACTAATCCCTGCACACACACACACACACACACACACTGACGACACAACCTGTTGATGTTTCTCTACAGATAAACTCAGACCCGGACAGACCGGTTCAACTGTTCCATCAGTTATCAGAGCCAAGAAAAGTCACAATGCCTGAATCACAACAAGGATGATAGATGCAACAAGATCCTTAAACATTCATGCAACAAGTGAGTGTTTACAGGAACAAAGTAAGAGTTAAATCATTTTAATACAACAGGCTGCAGCAAGGTAGGGGGAATAAATGACCAGAAAGGGCCCCAGCAGCAAAGACCGACTTTCTTTCACTCAACACTGATGCTTGGAAACAAAGTCCATCTTTCAGTTGTTTATGGTTTAGTCTCATCCTGATGAATGCTCAATAATCCA
Organism: Kryptolebias marmoratus; assembly: GCF_001649575.2. NCBI lineage: Eukaryota > Metazoa > Chordata > Actinopteri > Cyprinodontiformes > Rivulidae > Kryptolebias > Kryptolebias marmoratus. Next base: position 1,189,509 of record NC_051444.1, read on the forward strand.
GGCTGAGTCAGGTCCTCTGGACGATATGTTTGTCTTTTATCCCAAAGACTTCTTCAGCCTGAGGAACTGCAGGCACCTGTAAAACAGCTCCTTCTCAGAGAATCGACCAGGTGGGTGTGACGCCCAAAACTAGTTGTTCACCTGCAGAAGAAGAACCATCAGCCTAACGATGATTGTTAGAGCCCTGATGGCCGCCTGCTTTCACAGACGGCTGAGCGATACTCGCAATAACAGCTCTGTAGGAGGAGGACAGTTGGACACGGAGGACAGTTGGACACGGAGGTCTCCACCCCCCTCTAAGGCTGAGTTTGTTTGCAGTCTTTTGGATAAAAGATGAAAGTAATGGTCCAGGGGACTTGACTCAACCTTGGTAGATGCTTTAGTCTTGTTTCTCCAAAGGTTTTCATGATGGTTGTTGTTCTTCGATGACTTCCTGAAATGTGTTTGTTCAAGTTTAACAACTAGCTAAAGCTGAGTCGAGCTAAATGAACCATTCCCAGTTTATAGCCAAACTGCTCCCTGATCAGGGACTGAAAGGACTCCAGATGTTTTAGTGTTGGGGGGTCTTTTTTAACAAAGTCCAGAAGCTACAGTCTCTGAATCAATATTTGAACGTTGGTGGTTTATGTTTGCATGTGAGTCGGTAAACATCGAGCTGGAAACATCCATAAATATTAACAGATACGGGGGTATGACTTCGTTCAGCTGCAGAGTTTATTCGTGAATCTGAAACAGGCGTTTTATAAAACACCTCTACAGTTTCAGCAGCTCTTGGTTTAATCCCCTCACCTGAAAGTGTCTCCGATTCGATCCTGAAAGTAGACGAAGCCCTCGCTGTCGATCCTTAAAAGATCTCCGCTGTTAAAGTAGAGGTCTCCCTTCACGAACACGTCCTTCAGCTTCTTCTTCTCTGTCTGCTGCTTGTT
>NC_051444.1:1190534-1197186 GCF_001649575.2 Kryptolebias marmoratus
AACAAGCAGCAGACAGAGAAGAAGAAGCTGAAGGACGTGTTCGTGAAGGGAGACCTCTACTTTAACAGCGGAGATCTTTTAAGGATCGACAGCGAGGGCTTCATCTACTTTCAGGATCGAATCGGAGACACTTTCAGGTGATTTACAGATGAATAGTTCAGACTGTTTAGGACATAAATCACAAACTGAGTTCTTTGCTTCTTGTTTTAGTTAAATAACAAAGCCTATTTAAAGCAGACTTCTCATAACAAGGAGCCAACTTTGAAGCCAAGAATATTAAGTTAAAACTTTCCTTTAACCTTTGAAACAAACATTTAAATAAGACTGATCCTAACTTTACTAATAAGAAATGTCAGGTTTGCATCCGAGGGTTTTAAATGTGAGATTATTATAGAGGATTTAACAGACTGAGATCCAATAAGTAACTAAAATAAATTTAACCTGCTTATAGAGAGGAAGACATAAAACTAAATACTGATGATGTCTCTTTAATCAATAAGCTACGTTTGCTTTAAATTTTATAAAATGTAGATTATGTGGTCATATAAATAATTTGACATATTACTTGTTACAACCATGATAAATGATGTATTTTTCTAACAAATAGTGACAGAAATAGACCCTCAGCTCAGACCCAGTTTTTAAATCTGGGCTCCATTTAAGTGAGTTTGACTGCAGTTTGTATTTTGTTCTCCTTGTTGATTTAAAGTTTTTATCGACAGTCGATTCCAAGCAGCAAGTTGTTGGTCAAACACAGCAGCGTCTTATCCTCTAACCTTGATTCCCTGTTTTTAAAAACCTGTCAGGACTCAGTGAAAGTTTGAACAAAGCCAGTAAAAAGTTGATGTCGTCTGCAGGTGGAAGGGAGAAAACGTGGCGACCACAGAGGTGGCCGATCATCTGCTGACCGTGGACTTTGTTGAGGAGGCGAACGTCTACGGGGTGAAGGTGCCAGGTAATCTGAACGTCCTCAACGGTTCCTCCAGGCTAAACAATGACCCATTCCGTTAATAAATAGACCTTGTGATTGATATATTTCACAGATTATTCATAAATAACTGCATTAAATAAGTGCTAAAAAGAGCTGAGATTCATTCATCCCTTCACAGACACACAGAACCTTTTATTTATTTTAAACTCTTTATGCAGCAGGTTTTATATTCACTGACACCAATGAGCACATTGGTGGCAGTTGGGTTGGGAATCGAACCCTTGACCTCTGATCTGTAGGCAGCCGCCCCTCCACCGGCCGACAGCTGTCCCAAACACAGAGTTGCTAAATGTTTTTGGTGCCAATCATGCACCGAAAACATTTCCCAACCATATTTCTTACGAGATAAATGCTTAATTTTGACACAGCTGACTCTGTTGTTGTTAATCTGTGGCGGCTCAGGGCACGAAGGGAGGATAGGAATGGCCGCCCTGACGCTGAAGGAAAACAGGAAGTTTGACGGAGAAGTTCTTTATCAGCACGTGAAGAACTTCCTGCCGAGCTACGCCAGGCCTCGATTCATCCGCATCCAGGTAACGAACTAAACATGGGACGTGAATACAGAATACTACCTGGTACTTAGACTGAGTACATACCTGGTATTTATCTGGTATGTACATATACTCATTGAGTATATACCCAGTAAGTACGAGGTATTCACCTGGTAAGTCATAGGTACATCCCTGATGCACACCTTGTAAGTACCGAGTAGGTACATGTTACCCTAAAAGTACTGGGTACATACCAGGTATGCATTTCACTCAGTCAGAGACTTGTACCTAGTAATTACACAATAGATACCAGGTACATACCTCATACATATAGGATATATAAACCGAGTATTTACCTGGTAATAGTCTCTACCCTGAAAGTACCAGGTATGTACCCTGTATGCACCTGGTACAGATGTAGCAAGTAATAGATAGTACCTAATAAATGTATAGTACTTACAGGGTACATACTTGGTACTTACTTGTTAAGTACCTGGTTGTATTATGTACTTCTAAAACAGTATAAAATGTGACAGCAGGCCACAGTTGTTGGTTTATTTGTCTTCATGTCTCGGCGGCAGGACGCTCTGGCCGTCACCGGGACGTTTAAGCAGCTGAAGACGAAGCTGGCTGAGGAGGGCTTCGACCCCAACATCATCCAGGATCCTTTATTCTTCCTGGAGGACAATAAAGGCTACGTGCCCATGAGCCAGGACATATTCAGCTCCATCTCAGAGGGAAGACTCAAGCTCTGAGCGACTGCAGAGGATCGTCTAATCATGCTTTTAATTCTTAGGATGGACGTGGAGCGCACGTTTGTTTTAAATAATCAAAGCAATAAATAAAATCAATCCTCTGTTATTTAGTGATTTAATCAGTTTAGCAGTCTGAGCACGTCCAGCAGCAGCAACATCTGTCTCATCATGTCGGCTCGATTCTTCTGTCTGTGGAGAAGGAATCTGACTCACTTCACTGTAATCAAATCAACCTGAAGTTAAACTGATTGATTTGTTTTATTTATCATGTGACGAGCAAAGAAATGACACCAGGTGAAGTTTTAAAGCATTCTGCCTGACTAACAGAGAACTTATCAGGAAATACGATTTGAATATCACTGTTTAAAAACAAATCATAAAAAAATATTTCAATTAATTTAAATTTTGACTTCAACAGCCCCGAGGATGGTAAATGTTGTAATTAAATAAAACGCAAATCAAACTAAAAATGAACTGACTTCTGCATTTACTTACATTTTTTAATATTTCCAGACATACAGTCATAAAATTATAAATCCTATAAGTTTCATTTATCAGAACACAATAAATTTGATCTGGTTCTAAACAGGTTCTAATATTCATTAAATCCAACCTGAAGTGAATGAAAACACTCAATGAGTCATTATTTATTTAATAAAACAAAGAGTTCAGTCAGTTCTGCTGCTCTGGAGCTGCAGGTGTGAGTTAACACAACGCCAGGGCGGAAAGACATCAGCAATGACCTCAGAGAAGCAGCTGCTGCTCAGTCTGGGAAGGGTCAAAGGTCATTTCCAGACGATCTGGAGTCCATCGTTCTACAGAGAGGAAGATACAGTCCACCCTGAAGGTCAGACCGTGCAATGAGCTCCATCTCAGACTCTACAGGCCTCAGTCAGCAGGTCAAAGGTTAAAGCCTCTTCTCTCTAAAAACAACATGGCAGCTCGACTTGAAGGAACCAGAAGACTTCTGGAGCAGAACCAGAACCAGAGGACAGATGTTTACCCAGAACGCACTGCAGCTGTCAGCACGGTGGTGGAGGGCTGATGGTTTGGGCTGATTCTGGAGTCAGATGTGAGGCCATCTGTCCAACAAACAGGACAATGATCCCAAACACAGCAGAACGGTCCAGAACCAGAACCAGAACCTCAGAGAGCTGAAGAAAGTGGGCCACAACTCCTCCACAACCAGGAACCCACTGAGAGTTCTGCTGCTGGAGGAGGTTCTGCTGGGTCGAGAGCTGGAACCAGGTTCTGTTTAACCAATAATGACTCAGAATCTGTTGTTTTTGTTCTCTTCAGGTCAGATTTGGATCATTTTAGAACCGGATGAAGACCAGAGGAAACCTGAGAAGTGACAGAGTGGGCAGTATTTTCTGACTGACTGTAAACAACCTCTGAGACTCAGCTGAAGGATAAGGGACAGTCTGTTAGCGTCAGAAATGTGTTTAATAAAAACCTCATTAAAGCAGGAGGATGGCTTCAAGTATCAAGCAGCCTCAGCTTCTGTCCTCAGGAGGTTCTACAACCATTCACACCCAGACGTAGGTGGAAGGAGGTCCAGATGTCCAGATGTCTTCTGCTGCAGTATTTATGATCCCTGTCCACATTCTTAGATGCTGTCCTCGTCACAGCTGCAGTCTGAAATCTGGACACAGATGTATGTCAGGGTTATAAATCCTGGGCCCATGCTGCACCGTGACATAAAAGCCAAAGCAAAAAGAAAAGTTTCTGTTAAAACGTTCACGACTTCCTGTTTGTTGTTTTGCTCTCAGTCAGACAGAAGAAGAATTCCTGACGTCCTGCTGGGATGTTGAGCAAGAAGCCCGGCCCGCTCCGGGTTTGGGTTCATGTTTTACCAGTTTTCTGTGCTGAAGGTGACAAACGGAGCCTGAACTCCTCGTTTCTTGATTGTTTTTACGTGGCTGTGTTTTCATTGTTTCATTTATTCTGGAGATCAGAACCAGAACTGAGGTAGTTCTGTTTGTTCTTCAGGTTCTGAATCCAGCCTCAACAAACGGGAAGAAATAAAGATTTAAATTAAAGTTTTCCTTTAATGGATGCACATCAGCCCATGTTGAGAAATGACCACGCTGTGGTTGTTTTGGTCAAACCTTGGAGATAAAGTTCTGATTATTGTCAGAGCTCAGAGGACGTGTTCTGGATGACTCTCAGCTACTACCACACCAAACTGAAGCTCAGTATCTGTAAAACAAACTGAGTTATTCTAAATTTAGTGACAGCTAAGGTCAATTAGCAGCGGCAGACATCTTGACATCAGCTGCAGATGTTCATCTGAGAGTTTTATTGAATTCAGACAGTGGTTTATGAGATATTTCAGCAATTAAGACAAAGAGAAACATTTTCTCCTTTAGCAGCGGGCGATAATGAAGTTAAAGTTCTTATAAACGGCTGCAGTAAAGTTCAAAATGTTAATTTTCCTTTTTTCTTCTGCAACTAGAGATGTTTAGACTCAGAGAAGCTCGTTGTTCCTCGGTTGTTGGGCTGTAATTTAAACCGTTTCTTATTCTTTTATGATCTGTTTGCTGCTTTAGATGAAGAACCGTCTTAAAAGTTAATCTTTGATTTGAGTCTTTAAACGCTGACGATCTTTGGCTCAAGGATTTAAACTGCAGGTCATTCAAATGCTTTCATTGTTTCTTTTATTTAATCAAGATAAAAAAAACAAACGACATTTAGATCAAGATCTGGTTTACAAGGATGACCGGGCCGAGAGGTCAGAAACACGCGTCATAGAACAAATAACTCGCTTTAATGAGCCTTAAATGGAGTTTATAGCTGACCTTTGCTTTGTGTCGCAAAGACAGACAAGCCTGAGACGTTCTTCAGCTGGAAAACAGATTGTAAGAATTTATTAAAAGATTAGCATTAATGAGTTTAGACAATAGAAAATACCATTTTTGTTCTTTTTTTGTGCAGTGAAAATATTTTTATCAGGATTTTCTTTCTCTAAAAATTGTGATTTTGTTTCGGTCCAAAGTTGTTTTTGTAAGAAAACAAGATGATCAACGTTCACAAACAACAAGCCTCAACACTTTTAGGACAATCGTTGTGTCACAAACATAGTTTTATAAAACTGGCAGTCCTCCTCACTTTGTACCACAGCATGATGCTGCCACCACCATGCCTGACAGCTGGTTCAGTGTCCTCAGGCCTGAAAGCCTCACCTCGACCCGTCCAAACGTCCTTCTTGTCTCAGTCTTTGTCTCGTCTGACCATCAGACTGTCCTCCAGAGGACATTTGTCTCGTCCATGTGGACAGCTGCAGGTTTCAGTCCAGCTTGAAGGTTTTGGAGCTTCTTTCTTGGTCCTCTCAGTCCATGATGATGGAGAACTGTCTTCACTGTGGACAGGGGCACAGGTGGACAGGGGCACAGGTGGACAGGGACACTGGTGGACAGCCTTGGTGGTTCCTGGGTTGGTCCTGAACATCTGTTTCCTTCCATCTGAGGAGGAAAGATAATTATTGGTCAGTTCAGAGAGAGTCAAACAGATCCTAGAGAAACTACCAGCTGCAGTCAGTCATGATCACTAACAGGAAGTTGTTCAAAGCACTTCCTGTTTATATGTTGACATCCGATGGAAGCTCAGGTGATGAAGCTGAAGCGCATCCAGCATCCCTATAGGCTGATCCCAGATCCAGGTTTAAGTCCCGCCCCCTCCACATAAACAGCATTACTCTTGGTTAAAAACAAAAAAAGCTCTTCAGATCATTTCTTGTTGACTGACGTAGTTCTGACATTGCTGCTGTATGTTAAAATATTATTTTTTTCTAATAAGTTAGCTGCAATCAGTTGCTTCAGGTAAAAGAAAGGTCATGTGACACCATGACTGTTTGCAAGGCAGTAGGCGGGACTTAAAGCCTCCATTTCTAATGCACAGACTCTGGTTCCAAAAATACAACATGGCTCCCAACAGCCAGAGAAGGCAGAGACATCCTGCATGCTGACGGTTGAAAGACCTTCTGGAACCATCAGCTCAGATCAGAGAAAATCTACAATAAATTCAAACTTGTTTATATAAATCATGGAGGTTTGTTGAAGAATTATTTCAAGTTCAGATCAGTGGAAGACCCAGATTAACAGGACATTCATGTCCAGGATGAGAGGGTGGAAACTTCCGACTGAAACTGTAAAAAAATAAATCCAGTTTGGTTCAGGGCCTCAGAAACCTTCTGTCCGGCTCTGCAGACGCTGCAGTAAATCAGCCAATCAGAAGCGGCGTGGCTGATCCGTCAGAGCGAAGTTACTCATTCATTCAGAGATAAAGTTCTGAACCTCTGGGTTCAACTTTAACCTCCTGAGGAAGGAAGGAGGAAAGGAAGGAAGGAAGGAAGGAAGGAAGGAAGGAAGGAAGGAAGGAAGGAAGGAAGGAAGGAAGGAAGGAAGGAAGGAAGG
>NC_051444.1:1197286-1197957 GCF_001649575.2 Kryptolebias marmoratus
GTGTAGGAGCTGTCCTCAAACACCAGGAACTTCTTCTGGGGATGCTTCTTCACCTGCTCCAGAAAACGGTCCAGGAGGCTGGAGAACTTCCTCTGGATTTGGGCAAACTGGATCCCGATCAGGACGGCGGTGATTGTGTATTTCAAATCTCCCAGAAAATAAGGATTCCTCCAGTAAATCAAAACGGGCAAAACCGCCAGAAGAGTAAAGAGAATTAACGCGATCATTGTGATCAGGAGGACTCTGCTGGGTCCTGCTGGTCCTGCTGGGTCAAGAGGAGGACTGAGGGGTCAGATTTCAGCTCCACACAGCAGGAGCAGAAAGTTCTGATACGCCTCCTGAACTTTGCTCAATTTTCTCTGCTGTGAAGAAAACAAGAGGCGTCCTGCGCTCCCTGGGTCCTAATTTCCCAAGATCCCAACTTCCCAGGATCCTAACTTCCCAGGGTCCTTTTATTCCCGGGTCCTTTTATTCCAGGGTCCCTCCTTCCCTGGGTCCTAACTTCCCAAGATCCCAACTTCCCAGGATCCTAACTTCCCAGGGTCCTTTTATTCCAGGGTCCTTTTATTCCAGGGTCCCTCCTTCCTTCCTTCCTTCCTTCCTTCCTTCCTTCCTTCCTTCCTTCCTTCCTTCCTTCCTTCCTTCCTTCCTTCCTTCCTTCCTTCCTTCCT
>NC_051444.1:1199799-1202826 GCF_001649575.2 Kryptolebias marmoratus
CATCCATCCATCCATCCATCCATCCATCCATCCATCCATCCATCCATCCATCCATCCATTCATCCATTCATCCATCCATCCATCCGGAGGAGCTGGTATTGATCTCCAGCAGACACTGACAGAAGCTGAGCAACATCAGTCAGACTTTGATAAATGAGTCTGATTTAGCATCAATGAGAGGAAGAAGTAAAGCAGGGAGTCTGACCAGATGGACATGTCCCTCCCGTCCCTCCTGTCCCTCCTGTCCCTCCCCTCCCTCCCGTCCCTCCTGTCCCTCCTGTCCCTCCCCTCCCCTCCCTCCTGTCCCTCCTGTCCCTCCTGTCCCTCCTGTCCCTCCTTACCCGCCGCAGCGATGAGCACCGACGCTTCGCAGCAGGAGAAGCAGTGCAGCAGAGACTTGGATCTGATGTTGGTGTTCAGCAGCGACGCCACGCAGCCCAGCTTGGCCAGTCCGAGCCAGACCCACACGAACTGGGGCTGGTTTCCCAGGAACAGGGCCACCGTGTCCCCCTCCTTCAGGTGGGCGTGCGTCCGCAGAGCTCTGGCCACTTTGCTGCTCTCTCTGTCGGCCTGGCTGTAGGTGTAGGAGCTGTCCTCAAACACCAGGAACTTCTTCTGGGGATGCTTCTTCACCTGCTCCAGAAAACGGTCCAGGAGGCTGGAGAACTTCCTCTGCAGTTTGGCTACGTGTTTCCGAATTTGAATTTCTCTGACTGAATACTTCAAATCTCCCAGAAAATAAGGGTTTCTCCAAGAAACCAAAACAGGCAAAAGTGCCAGAAGAGTAAAAAGGATTAAGGCGATCATTGTGATCAGGAGGACTCTGCTGGTCCTGCTGGTCCTGCTGGGTCAGGAGGAGGACTGAGGGGTCTGATTACTGTTTGTTTGAACAGCCAGAGTGTCGTAACTATCCCCCTGAATGAATAACTTTTAATAACTGAGTCCCAGAGCCAAACTTTGGCTGCTTGGACTGAACTGGAGCTGACCTGAAGGTGTCAGAGTCTCTGAACAAACTTCTTTCCCGTCAAATCTTCTTCATTTCTGCTGTGTTCATCACACAAACCTGTCAGAATAACTGCAGCCACACCCAGTTATCCTAACGAGGGAAACCTCAGCTTCAGCTCTTAGACGTCGTCTTCATGGAAACATCCTCCATTTTGTTCTTCCTGCTTTAACTTCCAGATACTTTCTTTGCTGCTTTGAGCTCAAATGTTCTGCTTCAATTAGATCCAACATCTTATTTTCAGCCTCCGTTCAGCGCTCAGACTGAATATTAAAAACAAAAAAAACTCTATTGATAGAGCTGAGAAGGTAAACTTTCACACTTTTCCCTGAAATGAATTTCACAAATAACTCACTTATAATCTGCAGCGAGACGGCCAAAAGTCTTTGACCCAAAACTTGTTGGCGTTTAAAAAGTTAAATCAAAGAGTAACTTTCAGGGTTCTCCGTCGTTCTTCATCTGAAGCAACGAAGAGAAACCTAAAAATACTAAGAAACAGTTTAAATTCCTGTTCAGGAGTTTTCTGTCAGGTTTGTTATTACCAATAAAAGAACACAGACTGCAACAACAACACCTAATACCAAAGGACACCATGGTTCGATAGACAGAGGAGCCAGGAGACGATGTTCCAACACTCGGATCCAGCTGATTGTTTTTCAAACAAAAACCTCGAGCATCACCTTCAGCTTCCAGCCTTAATAAAGAACAGGAAATAAGTTGGTTCATAGAAACAAAAACAATGAACCAAAATCTGACTTCATTTGGTGCCATTAAAATCACTTTTACTGCCTGAGACCTTAAACCAGTTCAGCACTGGCCTCACATTTACCCAGTTTAAACATTCCCAGCGTTGTTAAACTTTTAAATGTTTAAACTAAGAAACTTTACCATTTTGGGGGGAAAAAAGGTCATTTAATGTTTAATCTGATGGCAGCAGCCCATCTGTTACAAAAGGCTGTAGAGTCAGAAACATCTGGAGGAGCTTTTCTAACTAATTCAGTTAATTCTCAGCAGGTCAGTCAGATAAAAAGAGCTTTTAGAGGCTGAAGATGGGCAGAGGTTCACCAGCTGACAGGAAGTGTCTGAGAACAGAGGAACACTTTCACAATAAAGGTCCTGAATGAAAGACTCTGAATCTCCATCATCTCCAGATCATAACATCATCAACAGATCTGAAGAATCTGTAGAAACCTCAGAGGTCAAAGGTCAAGGCTGGTTCTGGAACACTGTCTGTAAACACAGTTCACCGTGCCGTCCACAAATGCTGCTTAAAGCTCTATCAGGCAAAGAAGAAGCCAGATGTGAACAGATGTGTCTCCTCTGGACCAAAGAGGAGAACTGTTCTGAGGTCAGCCTGCCTCTCTGATGGTATGGGGGTGCATTAGTCCAGGTTTTAGAACGTGTTTCATGGACCTGGAACTACTTTAAAGAGGTGTTGCCGTCAAATTCAAACTTACCTGATTTTTTTCTTATGCTGGAACAATGTCTGCCCTTTGACGGACATCTGACCCCATCCACCTGAGCTGTCCACCTGACCCCGCCCATCTGACCCCAGCCACCTAACCCCGCCCACCTGACGTCCATCTGACCCCGCCCACCTGACCCCACCTTCCACACAATGACCTTTGCAGAGAAACATCAGCCCAGAAAATGATGATAGTTTCATTTTACATGCATTTATTTCTGGATTTTGAATTTTAACACTTTACAAAACAAAAATGTTTTAATATTTAAGGCTGCTGTAGAAAAAGGTTTTTTAATATTTGAAGTTTAGTATGACTTATTAATAATAATAATATAAAAGATGCAAATCCCAACCAGGGGTGGAAATAAAAATTTTGTCCACCAGCCACTCAAATATTTTACCAGACACTATTTGAAGTTGTGACAAAAAGTTATTTCATATGATGATGATGATCGACGCGGGTGGAAGCAGTTGTGGTGCCCTACAAGCTGACTACTCTTGAAAAACAGAAAATAAAATAGCTTCTCATCACAACACCTAATTGGTGTCAGACTGCATG
>NC_051444.1:1203427-1221379 GCF_001649575.2 Kryptolebias marmoratus
TTTTTTTTTTAATGAGAAATATTTGCCCCTCTAAACAATGTTAATAGATAAGTCATTATTTACGGAGACGCAGGGGGAACCGTATCTGATGGGGGAACGCGGCTCGACGTAACAGCAGCAACTCGAGCACATTGCTGCCCCCTATATGTCAGGAGGACAAATAACACCTTTTCTGTTCAAATTGCCAACCCGCCGCAGTGATGTGTGTGTTGATCAAATTCACCCGCCACTTCAAATATTTACCCGCATTTGGCCGGTGGCGGGTGCTAATTTCCACCCCTGATCCCAACTCGTCTTCACCTTAATGAAATGTCTGCAGTTAATTAAAAATTAGTACGTAAATATTTATATATATATATATATATATATTTTTTTTTTTTTTTGTCCTTCCCCAGATGTTTCTGGCTGTTGAACCTCTGGCTCCATCTAGTGGTTTAACCTTGGAAAATGTTCCAGAAATGATGAGTAAAATTCACAGGAGACGCATCAAAAAGACTCCATTTATCTTCTTAGCAGGTTCATTCATATTTACAGGTTTTGGCATAAAATCTAAATTTCACAGAAGGCCACTTTCTGCATGTTTTTGTCAGCATGCTAAATATAAAAAATGCAAATATTCACATTATGCATGCACAAAAAGATCAACCCAACCAAAGCAGGACATCATCACGGTTGGATCAGGAAACAAAGATTAAACTGAAAACAAACGGGGCAGAGGGGGCAGCGTTCTAGGAAATAAACTATTGATCCCATCGCCTGTCTGTAATTACGCCGGGCCTCGTGACGTGAAAGCTTTTCTGTTAAAGCTGACGGATAAAACATGGCCGCGTCGCTGAGCTGAAAACATCAAAGCGTGCGGCGCTCAGAGCTTCATGCGTCCCGACCCGATGGAGGCGAAGCTCTGAGCGCTCAGAGGGACGTAGCTCTTAGCGCCGTCATCGAGGATGTAGAGCGGGTCATGGATACTTCCTGGATCAAAACCCTGCTCCACCAGCTTCACTTTCATCTGCTTAAACGTGGCGGTCACCTCCACTGCGCTCTGAGCAGAACACACACACACACACCTTAACCTTCCTGCAGCCATTACAGCAGCGGAGCGTCTGGAGGGAACTCACCTGTATCCTGATGAAACGAGGTCGTGCGTACGAAGGCAGGTAGTTGACCACATGGTTGTAGATTTTACTTCCATCGAACTCTTCATCTTTCTTCAGAGTAACGGCTGCCATCCCGACACGACCCTCATGGCCTAAAAAAAGAAATAACTTCCTGTAAGAACGTCGAGTCACACGACTTTCCTGTTTGTTGCTTCTTTTATACATTAATAACAAACAAACTGCTATATTAACCATCATATATGGAAACATTAGACTTGACTTTTAGTATTTAGCTTTTTTTTTTTAACGTTCTGAGTTGTTCTGTAATAAAAGCGCAGAGAGAACGGCGCTCACCTGGAACCTGGACTCCGTAAACGTTGGCCTCCTGGAGACACTCGCTGATGGACAGGATGTCGGCCACCTCAGTCGTCGCCACATTCTCGCCTTTCCACCTGCGGGTTCAAACTATTTATATCAGCTGCAGCTTATTAAAGCCAGCCAAGGCCAGCTAAAAGCTAAAAGTAGCCGAAGAAGAGAAAAACAGAAGCAGCCGAAGCTGATTTCAAAGAGAACAAAGTTTCTGAAGGGATTTATATCCAGAAAAAATCTGTAAATAAAGTGAAATATTTTGAAATCTTGGCAGCCATCAGCTGAACGAGCCGAAGGTTCTGATTTATGAACAGCTGAAGTTAAACGGTCTGCAGACAGACAGGTGGGTAAGATCAGCTGAACCAGCTGCAGACAGACAGGTGGGTAAAGCAGCAGCTCAGGACCTGAACGTGTCTCCGACTCGATCCTGAAAGTAAATGAAGTTGTCTTCATCGATCCTCATCAGGTCTCCGGTGTTGAAGTAAACGTCTCCTTTTCTCAGGACGTTTCGAAGTTTCTTCTTCTCCGTCTGCTGCTCGTTTTGGGCGTAGCCTTCAAAAGGAGCGATTTCTGTGATCTTTGACACCAGCAGGCCGGTTTCACCTGCAGGAAAAAGGCAGAGTTTAATACGAAGAAACAAGATTTAATGAAGAGATCTGAAGTCTTCCTCACCTTTGGCTGACTCGATGCAGAGACCGTCGGAGTCTCGCATCGGCTCGTCGCGCTCCGTGTCGTACTTCACGAGAGTGAACGGGAAGAACATCTGCAGGATTAGACATGAGGATTCAAAACACATTTTATTATAACAAACATCACATCTTTAAATATCTGAGCTGCTGTTTCATCTGAGATCTACAGGGTGGTTTTCAGAATATTCCCAAACATTCCTGACTCTAGTTTTTGTTTTAGTCCCGAGACATTCAGGTAAAAACTCACAGCGGTTCAGTGCAGCCGGCTTGGGACAGATCCCACAGAAATATGTAAAAAGGTCAAATGTCAACAAAAACGTTTGGATGTTGTAAATCTAACCTTGTGAAAAAAGTGGACTCGTCCAACTGCTCCAATTTTTCCCGTGAAGTTCAGAAATCCGATGTTTCCCTCAGTCGAGGCGTAAAACTCTAGAATGCGAATGTTTCCGAAGCGGTGGAGGAACTCTCTCCATATTTCCGCTCGGACGCCGTTTCCGATGGCGAGCCTCACTCTGTGGTCCCTGTCGTTGTCTTTCTGCATTTCAGACAAAGATTAAACATGAAATGTGAGCATGTCTTCACAGTCTCAGGCTTCAGGACACAATAAACCGATCAGGTTCAAAAACAGGAGTGGGCAGCCCTGGTCCTGGCCCACTCTTCTTTCCAGAGCTGGTTTCTGCTCAGCTCTCCGAGGTTCTGGTTCTGGTTCTGGACCGTTCTGCTGTGTTTGGGATCATTGTCCTGTTTGTTGGACAGATGGCCTCACATCTGACTCCAGAATCAGCCCAAACCATCAGCCCTCCACCACCGTGCTGACAGCTGCAGTGCATTCTGGGTAAACATCTGTCCTCTGGTTCTGGTTCTGCTCCAGAAGTCTTCTGGTTCCTTCAAGTCGAGCCGCCATGTTGTTTTTAGAGAGAAGAGGCTTTAACCTTTGACCTGCTGACTGAGGCCTGTAGAGTCATTGCACGGTCTGACCTTCAGGGTGGACTGTATCTTTCTCTCTGTAGAACGATGGACTCCAGATAGTCTGGAAATGACCTTTGACCCTTCCCAGATTGATTCTCTGAGGTCATTGCTGATGTCTTTCCGCCCTGGTGTTGTGCTAACACACACCTGGAGCTCCAGAGCAGCTCCTGGTCCTGAGGAAGCAGCCGGGCTGGAACCAGGTTCTGGTTCTGTTTAATAAATACCGACTCGGTGGAACCTGTCGGGTGTTTTTTGAAAGAGGTTTTTTTTCTTGTGACTGTTTAATTATTAGCTGAACTCTCGTATATGAAGCACATCATTGATAATTATTCAGCCAAAATGCTTTAAAACATTAAGTTCAAGGTTTAAAACAGACATCAGGCATCTAATAGTGCAAAGCACAGCAAAAGTCTGTTACTTTAAATACCACGACCACTGCGTTAAACTGAATACTAGTAAAAGAAAAAAATGGCCGCAGCGTCACTTGATATGGTCCTCCGAAGCAAAGGCCAGCGTCTATTCTGAGAGCTGACCAGAAAAAGCCAAAGTGCCTGCAGCGGCTCAGTAAGCTGAGACGGAGCTTCATGTGATGGAATCAGATACTCTGAATGGCATACAAGGAGAAAGGATGTTTACAGTCCAACTAAATACAAATAAACCCGTAAAGATTCAGAAGACTGAGCAGTCGTTCAGGTTTTTAAACCATGAAGGTTTGACCTCCACAGACAGCTGGAAGATTTAACGCTTCCTATTTCGGTGAGCCAGCTGTGCGGCGCTGTGCCGCGCTGTGGGAACGTACAGATTTGGAAGGATCTCCTTGACGGGATGTGCCTCGGCAGCGCCTGCTTGTTGCAGCCGGTTTGCGAGCATCAGCAGGAAGTTTTACAGCAGATGAGATGGAAGCCAGGAGGCACCGGAGCCGATCGCTGCCAAGAAGTCATGTGTGGAAGGGAAGGAGCTGCAGTCGCTCCAGAGACTCCAAACCAAACCAAAGCTGGCATAAAATAAGAAATAAAGATTCACTCAGACCCATTAGAAGCTACTTACTGCAGAGTCAGGAAGAGTCGACCGAAACTATTTTAAAAGAAACAAAATCCACAGGCTCGACGCTGAATGTTTCCTTAAATTAAAGTTAGTGAGTTTGTTTCCAGCAGAACGGTGTCGGGACGCGAAGTCAGGCGGAAACGGTTTCGTGTTTTTGAACGCTGATGCCAGATTTAAACAGCTCCTCCAGCAGATTCAGACCGGTGCTTTGTTTACATTCAGTGCGGACCCGCGCTTTATATGTCAGGAAACTCCTGCAGTCTTCAGACAGCAACGTTTGGTTTCACTCCTCGTTGTTTTAGTCTGAATCCTCGGCTCCATCTGAAGTAAATCAACTCTTATTAGTTTCTGAATCGTCGAAAAGTTTCAGCTTCTAAGTATGAACTGGATGTTTGTTTTTATAATTTGACTTTATGTTTTGTTGTACTATTTAACCATATTCAAATTAGTCAATTAAAACAACAAAAAAGAGGATTTTTACAGTAAAATTCAGGCAGAATAACAAAGTACGACACACTATGTTTCACACTAATTTGTGGTTAATTATTAAGGGAAAAGTCTTCAGCGTTCATCTGTTTCTGCTGAACGAGGTTTAAACAACAGAATCCTTCTTTTCACAGTAAAATACACCTTATATTTCTGAAAGTGTGCCCGGAGGAGACGTGTTTCACCTTCGGCGTGCTGCAGAGGTAACGCATCACCTCTCCGATGTACTGAACAACCGTCACGTTGTACTTCCTGCAGTCGTCCCAAAACTGGGAGGCAGAAAACTTCCTCTTCAGGACCATAGTCGACCCTTCAAAATAAAATGACATTAAATTTATGATATGCTTCATCTTCACAGAACAAAAAACTGAAATGTGTTCAAACAATGTGTCTCTGAAACGCTGCGTGACCTTTGACCTCCTCAGGAGCGAGCAGAAAGAATCTGTTCAGATTATTGATTCTTGGGGACAAAAGGCTTCTTTGAGTGGGACTAAAGCCGCTCTGTGTCAGAGGTCAAACACTCGAGTCATGTGAGAGGAGCTGAAATCCCAACTTTAACGCTCCAAATATCCTCACAGCTACATGACGGAGGACAGAACATACATCGGCTTCCCTGTCACACCTGGTTTACACGAAGAGATGAATTTATCCCCGTTTCTATCATCATATAAGTTATATTTATGCTGTGAAACCCGGTGGTGTAGATTCATCCAGGACTCAATGAATCCAAAAAGGTTAAAAACCAAAAACGTTTCGCTTCTCCTCCGAGGAGCTTTCTCAGAAAATCAACCCTCCCATCTTACAAAACAGCATCTTTACCTTTATTTACTCAGATTATCTCATTAATTTCATGTGGTTATCCTCGGATGTGCAAAGAATAAATGAATCGTGCACAAACCGACTGGACCTGAAGAGACGATCTGAGGTTCTGCTGAATATCAGCGCTTTTGTTTATTTTTTAGTGATTTTTTCAACTGTTAGTTAAAAGAACAGCTAGGAGATGGTGAGGACTATTTCCTGATGCTGACGGCCCGGAGTCTTTGTTTTTGTTGTTTTTTGGTTTTTTTGGGTGTCTCTGAATCAATATTTGGTTCCATCCCTGCACCTCAAATCTTTTACTGTATTTGCAGGAACAAACCTGTACAGATGTGGGCCGGTTTATGTGCTGAAGCCAGCCCAGCTGGAGAAAACATTAGAGAACATTTCAGGAAGTAGTCCTCACCGCTGCATTCCCTGACCTGCAGCTGTGGTCAGAAACTAATTCCATGTCTTCAGTTTGGGTCCTGACGCTTCAGCTGAGAAAATGGCCGCCTTATCTCACCTGTTTGGACGGAGCCGATGAGGCCGACGAGGAACCCGGCCGTGTGGTACAGAGGCAGGTTCACGTACTTCACGTCCTCTGACGTCACGCCGTATGTGGATAAAACCGCCAGAGCCGTCAGGAGGCGGTTCTGGTTCACCACGGCTGCTTTAGGGAGACCTGAAACACAACGAGACAAATCAGGACAAAGTCTGAAACACAGGACAAAAACCCGGGCCGGTCCAGTACCGGTGGTTCCAGAGGTGTAGATGTAGACGGCGGGGCTTTTAAACGTGACGTGTGATCTGAGGGAGCGAGGGATCGGAGCGTCTGAAGCCTCCTCGATTTGATCCCAGAAGCTCTGGATTCCTGGCGTGTCCGAGTGTTTGGACATGAGCAGGACGGAGACTCCCTGGTCCATCAGAGACGGCAGGACGTCCTCCACCGCCTCCTTTAGATCTGCGAACAGAAAGGGACAAAAACAGCTTCTAGGAGGCAACTAAAGCTAAAGAATGAAACACGACGTGAGCTTCTGCTGCTGTTAGTCTGAGGCTCACTTTTTACTCTGCGTCTCTGCCTGTTTATGACAGGCGCATGTTACCATGGCAACTATAACAAGCCAATGGCAGCAGCTCTGACATCTCTTCTGATCCTGGTTCTCTTTATTCTTCTTCTACAGCTGTTGCTTCAAAACGTCTGATTTCATCAGTTCATAAAAGTAGCAAAAGGTTAGCTAAAAGCTAAAAGTTGCAAAATGTTATCTAAAAGCTAAACGTAGCCAAAGGCTAGTTGGAATCTAAAATTAGCAAAACTGTAGCGAAAGGCTAAAAATACAAAAAGGCTAGATAAAAGCTAAAAGTTGCAAAATGTTACCTGAAAGTAGCAAAATGCTAGCTAGAATATAAAAGTAGCAGAGAAGTAGCTAAAGGCTAACAGTAGCTTAAGTAGGGAGCTGAAGGAGCTAAAGGAGCTGAAGGTTGTTGTTGCTTTCATGCTTTTAAAAATAGCCAAAGGCTATTTAGAATCTAAACTTTGTAGAACTGCAGCTAAAAGCTAAAAGTAGCTAAAGGCTAACAGTAGCTTAAGTAGGGAGCTGAAGGAGCTAAAGGAGCCGAAAGTTTAGAGAAGGAGCTGACGGAGCTGAAGGAGCTAAAGGAGCAGAAGGAGCCAAAAGTTTAGAGAAGGAGATGAAGGAGCTGCAGGAGCTGAAGGTTCACAGGAGGAGCTGAAGGTTTAGAGAAGGAGCTGAAGGTTTACAGAGGGAGCTGAAGGTTTGCAGAAGGAGCTGAAGGAGCTGAAGGTTCACAGGAGGAGCTGAAGGTTTAGAGAAGGACCTGAAGGAGCTGCAGGAGCTGAAGGAGCCGAAGCAGCCGGGTTCGTACCTTCAGCTGCTATCAGCACCGAGGCCCTGCAGCAGCTGAAGCAGTGCAGCAGGGATCTGCTCCGGATGTTGGAGTTCAGCAGAGCCACAGGAGAACCCAGCTTGGCCAAAGCCAGCCAGGAGAAGACGAAGGCGGGTTCGTTCCCCATGAAAAGCGCCACGGTGTCCCCGGGCCGGTACCCGGGCTGGGCCTGCAGGGCCCGGGACACCTGGTTGCTCCTCCTGTCGGTGTCGGAGAAGGAGAAGCTCTCTGCTCCGAACACCATGAAGGCTTTGTGTGGACGCGCGGCGCTCTGCTCCAGGAACCGGTCCAATACGAAGAACGGGGGTCTCCTCCTCCTCCAGCCCCAGTACGAGACTAAAATCCGGACCAGATCCCGCAAATACAGCAGATCCGTCCACAGGTGGGGGGCCAGGGTCCTCAGGAGCAGCGGGGGGAGGAAGATGCTGACCAACACGACTGAAATCAGAAGCAGATCCATGGCGGGATCTCCTCGAACAGCTGCTGCTGCAAGAAAACAGAAAGTTCAGGGGCGGGGCGTTTTCCTCCAGGACTTCTGTCTGGGGCCAAACATCTCAGCAGGAAATGGGTGGAGTGAGTCTGCCTCACGTGGAGGAGGCCCAGGACCCGGGAGTCCTGTTCCCAAGGATTCAAGGATCTTTCAAGGATCTGAGGGATGTTAGGATGGAGCAGAGGTGGAGCCAAGGATGAGGGCGTCAAAGGCAAAATTCTGGACTTTCTGTTCCAACCTTCACCTCTGGTGGTGAGGTTTGGATCAGGACCCAAAGAACCAGATCCTGAAAATGAGCTTCCTCCATAGGGCAGCCAGACTCAGACCTTCGAGATCAGGAGAGGAGCTCGGAGTCGAGCCGCTGCTCCTCCTCATGGAGAGGAGTCAGCTGAGGTTCAGGAAGTTCAGAGGTTTTACACACATGTCCCACTGGGAGCAGACCCGGAACTCTCTGGAGGGATTCTGGATCCTCTCTGGTCTAAGAACACCTGGGATCCTCCAGGAGGAGCTGGAGGAGGTCTGGGTTTCTGTCCTGGACCTGCTGCCTCTGAGACCTGACCACTGATTGAATGGATGGATGGACGGACGGACGGACGGATGGTCCACATCCTGCAGCTGGTCTGGGATCAGTTCAGGTGCTCTCATCAGTTTTCCACACATTTATCTGCAAGTCTGAAATGTGGGTCTGCGCTGAATGTAAACAAAACACTCGGCTGAATCAAACCACGTACAGCTTTGAGTCATGTGTGGCTTCAGTCTGGAAACAAATATGGAGGAAAGTTTGACCTGTTTTCAGCCACTTCGGCTGTTTCTGTAGGTAAACAAACACTTTAGCTGTTTTATAAGGTAAACAAACACACTTCGGCTGTTTTTAAAGGTAAACAAACACACTTCGGCTGTTTTTAAAGGTAAACAAACACACTTTGGCTGTTTCTGTAGGTAAACAAACACACTTCAGGAAATATTGTCTGGATTTTGTTTCTTTTTTTCTGTTTTTTGTTGTTTTCGGGTCTTTTAGAGGAACTTTAATCTGTAGATCTGAACAGTTTGTTGTTTATTCATGATCCACGGATCAAAGTTCAGCTTTATTGAACTTTTAAAAGCAAAATAAAATAAAATAAATAAACAATGAAACATCCAGAAGAATAAAAGAGGAACTTCAGAAGTTAAACAACTAAAGTTGAGTTAGAAACAGGAAAACAAAACAGTGATAAAGTCCTGATGGATGAAGAGTTTGAGGAAGAGGAATAAATTCTTCACAAAGATGGAGCTGGAGCCAAACGAAGCTGGATTCTTCTGATTCATCCAGGAGGAGGATTAATGAGCTGAAACTCACCTGAGACGATTTAAAAACACCTTTAGAAACAAAACATCCAGAAGCTGAAAACAGGCCGTTCAGTCCCTGACGGGATGTAGCTGTGTCACTGTGGCTTTTATGATTAAAACAGATTTTGTTTAACGAAACAAACAAATTACAGGTAAATGTATTTAAACCGTGTCTGAACCCATAAAGGTTTATGTTAGATAAGATAACACAGCAGTAAAACTAATAAAAATGCTTTTCCCTCTTTAGTTTTGATGTAAAGTTTTATTTTCCTGAACACACCTCGGTTCTGATTATTAATCTGAAACAACGGTTCTGTTTCCAGAACGTAAAAATAATCCAATCATTTGGATTAAATAACTCAGATCTGGTTCAGGAGATCAGTTTCTTTAAGTTTCTGTGGGACGTGATGTCAGCTGGAGGCCTCGTCTTTGTTCCGTTTATCACCGAGTCTCAGCAGAACGTCGACCTGTTTTAAAAATAAAAACTACTTGAATAAAATAAAAACTTCAGTCCTGCTGAAGTCCTGGAAGCTCCTCCTGAAGGTTCAGCAGAAACCAGAAGAAGACTTTCTGCGGTCCTCGGACCTCAGACTGGCTGCTGAGCTGCACAGGAGCTGGATTTGCTGAAGCTCCAGAGCAGTTTCTGCAGCCGAGCGCTCGTGCACGTGCACGCCTGTAAGAAGAACCCTCCCTCTCAGACCCCAGGAGACCTCGCTGCACCCGTGAACCTGAAAACTCCAACACCTGCAGAGGTCTCGTCACTGTTTGCTCTTCGTTCCCGTGTTTATCTGTGTTATTTTGTCAGCTTTTCCACCCAGAGGTGAGACGTCCTCTGAAAGACGTCTTCAGCTCAGACTCTTTCAACCCAAAGGTTTTTAGTTTTAGTTTTTTAGAGGGTAAGAAATGTCTGAGGGGTGGAAGGTGGGGGGTTGTGAGTCCAGAGGAGCATGTGGTGTAGAAGCTGATTAAATCTTATTATACAGCAAAACAAAGCAGAACCAGAACCAGAACCAGAACCTGCTCAGACTGAAGCTTTCATTCCTGATGCATTCAGCAGCTTCTCTTTCTGTGCCTTTAAATCATATAATTCATCTTGTTTCATAAATAAAGGCACCCCTTGAAGGAATGCATATCGCCCGTCACCTTCAGGCCATGAGTTTTGATTTAAAATCATCTTGTGTTGACAGATAGTGTTGTAGCTGTTTTGACAAATCTTTAAAGCAATCTCAAGCACAATCTGTTAGTGCTCAGAGTATGTGTTGGGGATGACTCTCAGCTACTACCATGTCAAATTTTACCTCAGTGTCTGTAGGATTGTCCGAGTTATAGCCATTTTTGTGTTTGGCAAGCTCAGTTGGCTGTGGCGGCCATCTTGAGTTGAACTGACTCCAAAGGTAATCAGTTATAGATGTATATCCAGTGATTAAATTCTGAGAGTTTCATTGAAATCCGTGCAGTGGTTTATGAGATATTTTGCTAACAGACAAACAGGGTCGACTACCGCAGTTAATGGTAAAGTTTTCAGCAAAGATCCAGAAGAACCTTTTAGTGCTGGAAGTATGAGTTGAGGGTCAGGCTCAGCTACTACCACCCCAAATTTCAGCTCCATATCTGGAAAATTGACTGAGTTGTAGCCATTTTTGTGTTAGGTACGTTTGTTTAGCTGTGGCGGCCATCTTGAATCGTATTGACTCCAAAGGTAATCAGTTATAGATGTATATCCAGTGATTAAATTCTGAGAGTTTCATTGAAATCCGTGCAGTGGTTCGTGAGATATTTTGCTAACAGACCTCGCATGCAGTGACTCAGACAGTGACTTGGTTCGCCCTTCAGCGGCGGGCGATAACTCCTCAGAAGGGCAGCTGAAGTCCGTGTTTTCAGTGTTTTCAGAGTTTAAAGGTTGAAGTTTAATGAACTGAGAGTGAATGCTGTCCTGGAGCAGGAATGAGACGTTTCTCCGGGTTTTCTGGCCGCCTGATAAGAATGTGCTGCCGTCAGGGCTTGGGTTTCAGAAAGGCTTTTTTCTGCGGTCACGTTGCGCTTCAGCTGCAGGCCGACCAATCACCTCACAGACACGTAGACCCGCTGCTATAAAGCCGGGCCGGACCGGACCCCCGGCCCCCAGAACCGAGCCGACACCGGATCCTGCGCTGCACGCGTGTCCGACTTTCACTCACTATTCCCGGGGAAAATGCTGCGAGTCAGGTGCCTGAGAGGCGGTAGCAGGGGGGCCGAGGCCGCCCATCTGATCGGAGCCATGGTTGGTATCCTGCCGCTGGTTTTTACCACTTTTTACTCTCACTCACCTTCTGTTTGTTCGACTGTAGCTTATCTGTGGTGTTGAATAAAAGCACACGTCAATCAGGGTGAATAAAAACATGTTTTCCCGCTACATCCCAGCGGAGGAAGCAGGGAGTCTCCGTAAAGTCGCAGTTTGCTCGCAGAGATGTCTCCAAACCGTCCTGACTTCTTGTTTCGCAGGAGGTTCTGACACCGGGAGGGCTGTTTGACCCGGTTCTGGCGGTCCAGAACACAGTGGTTCTTTTAGAAGAATTTACAGAACAAGAATAACACGAAAAATTAAAAAAGAAGAAAAACCTTAACAGCCTTTGTGTCATGTGACCAAAAACGACCTGGATGGTTTTCCTGAGTTTATCTGTTTATAAATGTATTTATTCAACACATGATAAATAATAATAATTATTAATCAATTAGCTTCATTTTTAAAGTTTGCTCCAGCAGATTAAATCTAAAAGTGTGGCGGCTGCCAAGGTGAGCAACGAAACAATAAATAATCCGAGAAAATCTGTTTCAGAAACGCACTTTGGCCACGCGATGTACAGTCTGTGCGTTTTATTGTTATTGCATCATTTTTATGTAGTAACGGCGGAAACTTCACTTATTTTCAGCTCTGTCTCCGCCAGGCGCAGCAGATTTATCGATTTATTGATCGTTTGCTGCCCGTCTGCTGAAGCTGTTTGGGAAAAGTGAGTTTTTACTCCCAGGGGTCCAAAGGGTGATCGGATTCTCCTAACAGTGCTTCTTCTTATTTATTTTTGTTCCTGTGGTTCTGAGTGACTGTGGACAGCTGTTTGGCCCAGATGGCTCTTAAACCCAGTGACACCGGAGCTGGTCCGGGTCCAGCGGGGGCCAGCAGGGCCAGCAGGGGCCACACTGTAACTGCTATCTGAGGAGATAAGGCTGCTTAATAACACGTGTACTTTGGCTCCAATTCAACCCTTACAGCAGGCGCTGGAGTCTCTTATCACTTCCCACCTTACTGTATTTAAATAAGCCAAGTTTGTTTTACTTATCACCTGCAGCTTCACACCTTTTTGCACAAAAATGAAAAAGGAGATGAAGCTGCACAGCTCGGATGAGCGGCTCCGTGTAAAAACGGTTTTGCAGGAAATCTTCTTTGTGTCGTCCCTCAGCTTGGCCGTTCGCTCTCCGGCTGGGTGCCGAGGGCCTTCCAGAGCACCTCGAGTGCAGCAGCTGCACAGCAACACGCAGCTGAGGAGGAAGCCGTCGCCGAGCCCCTCCAGCAGGAATGTCCCGTCTGTAGCTACAACGAATGGGACCCTCTGGAGGAGGTGATCGTGGGGCGAGCTGAGAACGCCCAGGTGCCTCCCTTCACCGTGGAAGTGAAAGTAAGCTCACCAACATGGCCCGCCTGAAACAGAAAAACATGACGGTGATGGCTTTTAATGTGTCCAACCAGGCTAACACATACGAGAAGTACTGGCCCTTCTACCAGAAGCACGGGGGCCAGTCTTTTCCTCCGGACCACTTGAAAAAGGCTGTTTCTGAGATCGAAGAAATGTGCAATATCCTGCGTCACGAGGGCGTCGTCGTGAGGAGGCCAGAACCTCTGGACTGGTCCACTGAGTACACAACTCCAGATTTCACATCGTCAGGTGAGAAGACGTCGACGTGTGCATCTTTGACATGAAGAAAGACAGACCAGGCTTTGAACCCAAATGTGGGCGTCGCCATGTTGTATTTTTGGAACCAGAGTCTGTGCAGTGGGTCCATTTTAGCCTCATTTATCTTCATCCCAATAAGCTCCTCTGTGGTCGTTGGTATCCGCTCACAAATTTTGCTTACAGATTTTTCATTTAAGGACACATTAATCACTGAAATGAGAAAGATTTTGTGTCTTGAGTACCTTTTAAAAAATGCATCTTTGAACCTACAGCAGGGAGGTAAGAACTCTGCAAATGAACAAAAATCCACACCTGAAGAAACTGAACTGTTTAGTTTTTTAGTCAGGGAAATGTCCCGTTTGTTTAAATGGAGGGGTGGGGCTTAAAAACGTTACTGGAACCAACCACTAGGGGGCGCTCGTTCTTCCTGAATTCAACCTTTTAGCTCCTGGTCCCGTCTGTAGTTCTAAAATCGATGATTCATGTGTGATTTTGCTGCTCGTGCTGCAGGCATGTACGCTGCCATGCCCAGAGACATCCTGCTCATCGTGGGGAATGAAATCATCGAGGCTCCGATGGCCTGGAGGGCTCGGTTCTTTGAGTACCGGGCCTACAGACCTTTGATCAAGGAGTACTTCAGAAGAGGAGCCAAGTGGACCACCGCTCCCAAACCCACCATGGCCGATGAGCTGTACGACCAGGTGAGGCCTCTGCAGGTGCTTCAGGTGCTTCAGGGTCTTCGCTTCACCTCTGAACTCTGTCCTGAGCGGTTTTAACAGAGTCCTCCTCAGCATCAACGCTTCTGTTTAAACTGTAACTTTCTGGGTCAACCAGGACTACCCCATCCGCACCGTGGAGGACCGGCATAAGCTGGCTGCCCAGGGCAAGTTCGTGACCACCGAGCACGAGCCGTGCTTCGATGCTGCTGACTTCATCCGAGCTGGGAGGGACCTCTTCGTCCAGAGGAGCCAGGTAGGAAGCTCAGCCCGTTAAGGTCAAAGTTCATCTGGACATACAGCCGGGATCATTCCGTCCTGCCGTTCCACCTCAGGTTACAAACTACTCTGGAATCGAGTGGATGAGGCGCCATCTGGCCCCGGATTACAAGGTCCACATCATCTCATTCAAGGACCCGAACCCGATGCACATCGATGCCACTTTCAACATCATCGGGCCCGGGCTGGTGCTGTCCAACCCCGACCGCCCGTGTCTCCAGGTACTCCCGACAGGATGAGGGGGCTCTGCCGGGGATCAGGGACGGAAACCACAAAGTTCTCCGTGTTTCACCGCTGCCCTTTGACCTTTCCCCTCAGGTCGACATGTTCAAGAAGGCCGGCTGGACGGTGGTGAAGCCTCCAACGCCTTTGATTCCCGACGGTGAGAGCTGCAGCCGAGGAACGCTGAAGGCCATGAAGCTAAAACAACAGGCCGAAAGCTACAGTTAGCTACGCACTAGCCTGAAGCTTAAAGAAGCAAAATGCTAAGTAAAAGGAGCAAAACACAAGCTAACAGCAAAAAGATAGCAAAAGGCTAGCTAAAAGCTAAAAGTAGCAAATGCTAACAAATGCTAATGTCCAGGATTGGACATAAGAAGACAAAAATAGTTTGCTGAAGCAGATTCATTAACAATAAGTTACAAAAACTAAAAGTCGGCCATGTCTAAAAAAGCCCAAAGTCTGCAGAGGTAGATTTTAAAAATCGAAACCAGGAGAAGAACAAACTGATTCTGACTCAGAGTTCAGACTATTCTGAAGCGTTTGTCTTCTGTGCAGACCACCCTCTGTGGATGTCCTCCAAGTGGCTGTCCATGAACGTCCTGATGCTGGACGAGAAGCGGGTCATGGTTGACGCCAACGAAACCACCATTCAGAAGATGTTTGAGAGCCTCGGTGAGCGCACGAGTTCACTTTTAGTTTAAAAAGAAACAGAGCAACATCTTTTAAAGATAATCAAACCTGTTCTCTGTTATGCAGGTATCCAGACCATAAAGGTGAACATTCGCCATGCCAACTCCCTTGGAGGCGGTTTCCACTGCTGGACATCCGATGTCCGCCGCCGCGGGACCCTGCAGTCCTACTTCCACTAGCCTCGCCAGAAACAGGCAGTTTTTATTGAGCTTTGGAAACTAAAGCCTCAATCCGGACTCGTGATCACCAATCGATCGCTTCCTGTTTGGAAGTGCCTCCGTTGTTTCTTCAGACTTTGCGTGAAACAAAAATGAATTTGGAAGTTTATGTCTTGAGCTCTTCTCCGGATTGTGTCTTTGCGTCTTTAATGAACATTTAGGAATGATTTTGATTTGCTGCCTCTTTGCAAACAGCTTTGTTCAGAGATTAATGGCAAATATTTGCTTACTAGCATCAAACAATCAGTCAGGAATCTCAATATAAACTGCATTTCTGGCCTGGCTACTGCGAAGCTGAAGTCTTAAAGGCTGTTTCACCTACAAGCCGAAGCTTTGAGGACAAGGTACAATTTGGTATGTGAATGTCACGAAACAAGGGTACAGGAGGCGTAAAACTACCTCCACACGAAAGCTGAGGGTGTTTTTTATTAAAGCCTCTGCCTGGGATTTTATTCTGAAAGGAGGAGAGAGATTAGTGAAAAACACCCCCAGAAATTACAGTTCTGTCTCTTTCCAATAGTTTCTTTTTTATATAAAGTCATGTATAAATCTTTTAGGTAGGTCATGAACCAATTTTAACGTCTTATCACTAGTTTATTATTTTGTAAAGTTTTTAATTGATTAAACAGGAAAAGTTCTGCTTATATTTTTACAAATCTTTATTGGATTTCCCAGGAATTCATTTTTTTATATTTTCATACAAAGTCTGTGGTCCATATCAAATCTTGTCTACCTGTTTCCTCCTGTTGCTCACCTGGATGCTTCTGAGCGCAAAGCAGGCCACGTTTCACTGGAAACTTTCGTGTTTTATGATTCCTTTGCTGCTTTTAGAGTAGGACGTGTTCAACCGCTTCGATTTCTCTTTTTGGAAACAATAAACTTAAAGAAATGGTTCAACAGGAATGCAAGTGATGCTTTATAGTTTACATGTGCTATTAAATGTAATTAAAGAGATTTGTCTCATTTCTTTGGCTCCCTAACTGTGTTTATGTGTTTGGATTTGATCATTCTGATGATTAATATTTAAATATTCAAAGTAAAGAGAGGAATTATCAAAGGATATAGAAACATTTATAAAACAAAACGTACAGGAAGAGCTGAGGAGCTGAAATGGACTGAGATGGTGATTAGTGAGTGAGAGCAGGTGGGACGAAGGCTAACGATCAAAAACTAAATCCTGATAAAAGCATTCATTCTTTATGTACCTAAACTAAAGGGTTAAAAATAAAAGCTGTTCATCTTAGGAACAGCTTTGAAAATCATAATTTGCTGTTTTTTTATTTCAAAATGAGAAGATAAACCATAAAGTCGTGACATGAAAAGGTCAAACTGTTCCGACCCGGATTATTAAAATGAAGACTGGACTCAAACTTTATTTTATTTTAAAAACAGCAGATTAAGGTGAGAATTTCCAGCCAGGTGATCGGCCTCAGCCTCACCTGCTCAGGTGCAGCCGATCAGCTGCTGAAGCACCAAGATGCAGACGGGCGTCGCTCCCGGTTCCTGGTTCTGGGCCGGTCCAGCAATCAGAACCCAACAAGGTCGTAGTCCAAGGCCTCTCCAACCAATCCCAGCTGGAAGTATCCTGGGAGCGTCCATGACAGGAAATAACCTCCAACAGAACCCTGATGGTCCGAATGGACCCAGGAAGGATCCAATGTCCTCTCTGCCAGAAGAATCGACTCCCGTTCTCCTCAGAGAAGATTAGATGATTTCAGACAGGATTCAGTTTGATTAAAGGCTAAACCATAAGAGATCCTGCAGTAAAAACTGGACGTTAAACGTGTTAAAGTTTAAGATTTCTTCTTGTTTTTTAACCTGCCTCCATGAGGGTGACCAACACTCAACACTGACGCAGAACGGAGGAAACTTTTACACTAAAATGTGAGTTAATTTAATAAACCATCCATGCAAAAGGCCTCGTTTATACAGAACAATAAACTCACAGGTTTGGAGGGAAACTTGCTGCCATCCATGCTTTCATTTCAACACAACAACTTCTGCAGAAATCTCAGTTAAAGAGTCCATCTGAGCTGCAGTTCAGACCTTTGAGTCATTAAAAATATTTTAAAAAACTCAACTTAATGAGCTCCTGTCATTTTTAATAAAGACAGAACCTTTCAATATAAAAAAAGACTCCAGAATCAGCTCTAACATGAATCCTGAAATAAAAGTGTATATGTTTGTTCGTAAAGTTTGAGTTAAAGAAGCTTTATGTGAGTGCATGAACTCAGTGACATCCTGCAGATATGAGCCACATCACAAACACAAACCTGTGGACCTGGGATCCTTTCACCTGTTGGGTAAATGTCCAGAACGTGCACGGTAACACCTCCTGTCTGTAAACATTAACCAGACCGAAGCGTCAAAGAAACAATTCATCGGAAGTTTAAACCTTTCAGTTTCAAAACCGGCTTTTTATCTTTATTCTGTGGCTTCATTTCATCACAGCCTGTTGTGATTTTTATTTAGGGATGCTGAAGGTTCTGGAAGGTCTTTTAATTTGATAAGGCCTAATAACTTCCTGTTGGCGATCGTGATTGACTGCAGCTGGTAGTTTCACTCCTTGGACAGACCAACACTCGTCTGTCCTCTCAGATGGAAGCAAACTGGTTCAGATGTTCAGGAACGACCCAAGACTCAATCCTGCCATGAACTGGAAAACCAGAGTCCCTGTCCACCTGTGTCTCTGTCCACCTGTGTCCTTGTCCACCTGTGTCCCTGTCCACCT
>NC_051444.1:1225176-1237405 GCF_001649575.2 Kryptolebias marmoratus
CCAGAGTCTCTGTCCACCTGTGTCCCTGTCCACCAGAGTCTCTGTCCACCTGTGTCATAGACGAGACAAATGTCTCCTTGAGGACAGTCTGATGGTCAGACGAGACAAAGACTGAGACGAGTCGAGGTGAGGCTTTCAGACCTGAGAACACTGAACCAGCTGTCAGGCATGGTGGTGGCAGCATCATGCTGTGGTACAAAGTGAGGAGGACTACCTCCAAACTCTTCATCTTCACCTCAAACCAGCAGCTGGACGGTTGGAACTTGGACGCAGTTGGGTCCAACAGTTGATGGAGACAAACAGCCAGGTGTCCAGGAGACGCCTGCTGAGGGACAGCACCCTCCTGGCTCATCAGGTGACCTTCAGGCCTCAGCTGTGACAGGAGACGAACCGTCTGGACTAAAGGTGGACGTGCGTCAGGAGACTTCCTGTCTGAGACGGATGGCTCTGTGATGAGTCAGAGGATTGATCCGTCAGCTGAGTGGATCGAACTCTTTGTTACCAGAAGGATTTCACACGTATGGAGGAAAAATAACATCCAACTAAATAAAACACAAACAGAATAATTTAAATCACGTCAGGGTGATGCTGCAACACGCTACAGAAATAAAGACAATAATTTAAAATAAAATTTAATTTAATTACCTGACTGAGTGGTTTTAACACAGAGAATTTAAAGATTTAAGTATTATTGGGTAATTTATTTAAAATTAATGGAATATTTTACACACTGTGTAAACACCAACAAGCAATAAAGAAAAATTAAAAAATAAACAGAAGATCTAGATTTAGACAGTTAATAAGAACATAATTTGTTTTAAAAAATCTGCTATCACATTTGGTGATGATACATGAATTATTATAGATTTATAATCTGATATATTATTATTTTTCAATCAGTTTTCTGTGTTTTATCTGAAAGTCATTTGAAACAGAGTCAGCATCATTTCAGGAATCTCAACACTTTAATTCTGGATAAGATTTGGATTTATCTTTTAAACTCAGCAGTTTGATGTAATTTGGAGAAACCTGTAAAAATTGTGATCCTCTGGCGCCCCCTGCTGTCTGTGACACACATTAATGATCCATAAAATCAAACAAAATAAAACCTTTTTAAGGTTTAATGGCTTTGAGTTTCAATCATAATGATGTAAAATTTAACTGTTTCCTAGTTTGATTTGTTTTTACAAACATAATGACTTTATTCTAAGAGTAACTGATGAGTATTTTTCTTTCTGGAACATCTGCAGCGAGTTCAGGAGTTTGATGAGTTGTGATTATTTCTTATTTTATTTTTATCTCTCAGATAAAAACCAATAAAATAAAAACTGAACGGAGACAAAACAACGCGGCATTAAGGCTGTTTAAAAAAACAGTTTACAAATAAAAACACTTATAAAATAAAAACAATAAAAACACAGATTTTAGCTCAATATCTGTGAAACTGGTTCAGTTGGAGACATTTCTGTGTTGGTTCAGGTTGATTTGCTGTGTTAGCCATCTTGAATTTAGATGATCTAAAACCATAATCTGTAATAAATGTTCATCCGTTGATTGTTTTCTAAGAGTTTCATTAAAATCCGTCCAGTGGTTCAGGAGATATTTTGCTAACACAGAGACAGGATTGATGCCAACGGGTAAAGTAAAGTAAATATTAGCTCAGCATCTGTAAAATTAGCAGAATTATAGCCATTTTTTGTGTTGGCTGAGGTTGATTAGCTTTGGCGGCCATCTTGAATCTGAAAGTTAACTCCTGTCTAACCGATTCAAGATGGCGGAGACAAACAGTCAAGGCTAACGGCTAGTCAAACTAGTCCCATTTTAAAATCTTTAATAGGCTCTTTTATTATTATTATTATTTTCAAAAATGACATGTCAGTGTGCATGAAAGCTACTTAAGCTAATATTTATTTATTTACACTTTTGTTTAGTTTATCGTTGTTTTGTTCAACCGAACAACGTCTGTGTTACTCCGCCAACGTACAGGACGTTTATTGCCGTTGGTGCTGAGGTTACTGAATGTATCAGTCCGCAGGGAGCTCAGTAACACAAGAAACCATAGGCATATGATGATAAAATTTATATTGATGATTTCACAAATAACGTATAATGATAAACAAAACACAATAATATAACGAGAGTCTTTCAAATAAACACTTTTGGATAAATGAGACGCGCTAATCAGGCGGATTGATACATTCGCAGCCTCATCACCACACCGCCGTATAACAGTCTATTGGCGGAGTAACACGGACGATGTTCGGTTGAAAAACAAAAACAGCGACAAACTAAACAATCAAGATTAAATATTAGCCAATATAACATTATTTAAATTAATGTGACTGGGTTTTTTTGTAGAATTGTTTTATAAGCCCGGAAAAAACCCGATAAAAACACTCGTTTGGTTAGCCGTTAGCCTAGCCTGGACGAAGACTTCTGCCTCTTTCTTCATACTTGGTGCGCTGTGGCTGGTAAGGTATTAACTATTAATAACTATTAAAAAATATAACTACTGGATATAAGAACATAACGTTAAATATATTTGATGTTTTATTTTCAGAGGCAACAGCGCCCCCTAGAGTCGCAGCGCGATGATGCGGAAGTTGTCCTGTTTGTAGTAACGCTGCCCTCTGCTGGCCACTTTGGGAACAGCTGATTATAGGTGACTCAAACAGTCTGGTTCCGTTCGGTTCTAAACATTATAATTCAATTCGAAAATACTTAAATAATCTCCAAGTGATATTAAATGTTGTTGTAGCTCATTATCCTGGTTTTCTTATAGATGCTGATGTCTGTGGGCAGGAAGAGGAAGGATCTCCTGTAGCGGTCTGTCCTGGTGTGTCCTCGGTCCTGGTGTCCTCAAAGAGCCCCACCAGGTAAGCCTCGCTGGCCTCCTGCAGAGCCATGACGGCTGAGCTCTGGAACGGCAGCTTCCTGATGAGCAGCTCGGTGGACTTCTGGTAGCGGCGGATCTCCCTGAGAGCCACGGTCCCGGGCCTGTAGCAGTGAGGCTTCGCAGGCGGCTTTGTTGGCGAGCTGCTTCCTCTGAGCTTTGGATTTACGGGCCGTCTGCTCGGTTCTGCTCATGACTGGACCTCAGGGATTCTTCATGTCTAACACTGAAGAGTGAAAGATGTTAATCAGCTGCTCCTGGTTGTCAAAAAACAGCTTTTTGTTATTTATGGTTACTCATCATAACAAATGTCCAAAAGTAAAAAGGTTATCAGTGTCTGACATCATGTCCTGATGACGTAAAGCTGTCGCCATCCTCCATCAGAAGGCTCTCAGTCGCGTGATGAAAATTACATCATTATGTTCTCGTAGCTTCGTCTGCTGCTTCTTGAGACGAGGCCCGGGCCGAACTTTTCTCTGAGCACTTCGGTTCCCTCACTTCCCCACATTCATCAGATCAAAAACTGATGACTTCTGGTCTAAAACGTCCAAGAATTTCTGCTCAGACGTTCATCAGACAACAGAAGTTTGTTTAAAGGTGAAGAAGAAGAGAAACCCACCTGTGAGCTGACCTGTCAGGGAGCTAGCTGCTGGTTTCAAACACATAAATACAAATATTAGTACTTCCTAATCCTGTGGGCTGTTCCCCTGTTAGATCCTCTGAAACACAAGAATTAAAGACAGTACTTACAGTTTTAAGGGTTTAAGATAAAAAGGAGATATTTACAAACGATTTACTGACAAGGAATGAATTCTGAATGAAATGGTTGCAGTAATTTTATGGTAAAAAGTGGTGAAATGTAAGTTTATATTTTAAATGACTGGATGGAGAGGAGGGAATCCCTTCAGCTGACTTCCTGTTTTCCTCAAAACAGGAAAGAAGAAAGTACTGGATAAAAACATAAACTCAGTCCAGGTTAGAGAAGAGGTCAGATTTAACACCAAACCTAAACACAGGGGTCACCTGTGATGTTGACCTTTGACCTCAGATCGTGATCACCATCAGAATTTAATGGATTGTTTTTTGTGACGACTCCAACATCTCCTGAAAATGTGTTTGTTAGGTTTAAAGTTAACAAACAAACAGTAAACATACACTGTCAAAAAAAAGGTCCAGAAGTTTATTTTTGTTCCTTTAAGGTTTTGTTTATTTTAGTTTTTGACCTGATTGTTTTCAGCAACCAAAGAGGCCATGTTTTCACCGGTGTTTGTTTGTTTGTTTGTTTGTCAGTTTGTACACAAGATTACTCAGTAAGTCATGAAAGGATTTTAATCTAACTTTCAGGAAATGTTGAAGTCGTCACAAAGAACAAATGGTTCAGTTCTGGTTCTGATTGGGATCATGATCCGGTTCCTACAGTGTTTCATTGACCGTGTGGTCGAGGAGGAGTGATGACATCACTGATGACATCACAGTGATAACGGGTCTTCTCTGAGGGCTTTAAAGTGGACAGTTGGGTCCTGTTAGCGACTGGAAGACACCGTGAGACTTTGGACACAGAGACAGATAAAACCGTCCTCAGACAGAAACAAACAGAAGAATGCTGCGGCACAAAGTACAACGATAACCGATGTCCCCCCCCCCCACGGAGGACACCAGAGCAAACAGTAAACATGTCCGCCGTCGTGTTTCTCACAGCTTCAAGCTGTCAGGACGTTATTTAGATCCTGACAGTATTTATTTAATCCGCAGCCTTTTTGTTTTATAGCAGCACTAAATCCCAGGAGGCTGATGTTTATGAGACTTCAGTCCTTCCTGGTGGAAAGAAAATAAAACAAAACTTTATAATTAGCTGAATGTTTGAATGAATGTCTCTGCTCAGAGGACATGAAGACATTTGTCCTCCTGGATCTGGACGTAGAAAGGTCAGTTTATGGTGGCTGATCCCAGTTCAGATAAAGGTTTAATATTCCCGCTTTCTGAATTAAGACGAGATAAATGACTGGTTTAAGGACTTGTGTTAGCATGAGCTAATAGTTCATTCCTTCTCCCTGTTTTAAATAAAATAAACTTATTGTGCTAACAGGAGTACTCCATCATCTCAGGGTTTATCAGGGTTTGTGATGTGAGCTGAGGTAGAAAAGTCTTAAATCTTAAAGACTTAAACTTTTCTCCTCTTTTAAAACACTTTACAATAAATGCATTTAAGACTTTAACCTTTAAAAACAGATTTTCAGCAAGTTTAATTTAGAGTAAACACTACAAATAAGAAATAAAATCCTTTATTTTTAATTTATTAGAAACCTGCCTTTGCTTTGTGTCTGTCCTGAGTACCACTAACAGAACAAAACACAGAAAACTGTCAGTTATCAGAGTCAAACAACAACCTGGCGTATGTGGGGTCTTTGACCATGTGACCTTGAAATCAATAGGGATCATCCTTGCCCCATGAGGTGTCCAGCTGTGCAGTTTGACATTATTACATCTGTCCATCTGTCTATCTGCTGAAACTGTTAAATAAAGACACCAGTTTTGAGCACCGTTGTTGTTTCAGGAAGTAGTCTGCCCCGACAGCCGAAGGAGCTCAGGCTTCAGCTCCTCAGGACTCGTCTAACAGCTGACATCATAAATATATAAACTATAAATCTGGTCCTGACTGACGGAGGACAGTTTGTCCACCAGAGACAGAGGACAGGCTCTGGGTGAAGACACTTCTCCACCATTTTGAATTGGACATGAAGCGAAACACCTGCAGCATCGTTTACTTCACACAGATTGTTGAAATAAATTCAATTATGATTTATAGGTTTTCCTGAGGAAATATCCTGCAGGACGGACTCTAAAGGACACGTCTTCATGTTGGGGACATTTCAGAACCGGAGCAGACTGTTACTGAACTAAAATGATGTTTTTAAGAACACATCTGAAGAGGAAACTGATCCTTTATGTTTGTTTGTTTGCAGCTAAATTTTTATTTATTATTTATTCTGTTTGTTTTAAACTCAAACACAGATTCAGTTTTCCTGAAAGAGGTTTGTTCTGGGTCCCGCCGGGTCCGAACCTTCAAAGTTCCCTCAGAAACCGCAGTTCCCTCCCGGCGGCGCGGCGCGCGCCTCCCATTGGCTGCGCGCGCCTCATTTGCATTAACGTCAGCAGAGGCTGTAGGTCAATGGTTGCGGGAGCTTTTATTGGATGTTCCGCTGTCAAGCAGCGCCGAAGAACTGGAAGGACAAACGGCAGAAAAGACAAACCGTAACCCAGCCTGAATGGAGCGGGATTCTGCTGGTTCCGGATTCGTCGGACCCAGATAATCCGGATCTCGGCTCTGAAACTTGTGGACGCGGAGCGGGATTTTTTTTTT
This sequence comes from Kryptolebias marmoratus, assembly GCF_001649575.2. Lineage (NCBI taxonomy): Eukaryota > Metazoa > Chordata > Actinopteri > Cyprinodontiformes > Rivulidae > Kryptolebias > Kryptolebias marmoratus. The sequence goes on from NC_051444.1 coordinate 1,231,431, forward strand.
TTTTTTTTTCCCTCCGTGTCTGAAGCGGCTGGGTTCTCCAGAGGAGGAACCTCCACACATTCACAACCAAACAGTTCTCCTTCCTGCACAATGATCCCGGATCGCGGATCCTGACCGGACCGGACCGCACCGGACCGGAGCCAGCCAGCGGGCTGCTCCCGGGTTTGGCTCATCCTCGGCCGGGCGGCAGGAATGGAGACCGGGAGCCCCGCCAGCTCCGTCCGCGTCCTGGATGCGCTGCGTCGGGCTGCGTGGCCTGCGGTGTGACCGGAGGAGAGCCTGTTGATGATGAGGCGCGCGGCTCCGGGGCCAAACGTCCGGCCCGCGTCCTGCTGAGCGGACGCGTTTCTCTCACAGGGCATCGCCGGGATTTTTCATGGCTCCGAGGTGAAGGACTACGCGAACGGCTGGACGCACACGCGCAGAAAAATGGATCAAAAGTCGTGCGTGAAGCTGCGCGGTTTGTTTTAGGCCTGCTGGATGGGAGCAGCGAAGTTGAGGAAGATGAGAAAATGGTGATGAGGTACGAGGAGAGGAAGAGGAGCAGCCGGGGAACAACAGAACCCAAGTTTTCTTCAGCTGCTGGGATTAAAGCTCCAACTAAGTTCATGTGAAAAACAGAGGGAGGAAATCAGCTTCCTGGTTCAGGGGAGGGGGTGTGGTGGTGGGGGGCACGGATTTATTATTCATGCACACATACATGCATTTATGTGAATCTTTCTGAGGAAGAGGAAGACTGGACCTCTTGTTACGCACTTACGCAGAAAGAAAACAAACAGAACCAGAACAGGTTGAAGTGGGCTGAAGCATGGGCTGTGCTTCAAGTATTCATATCTCTGATAGGGTGGTCTACCACAGTGGAAAAGAGTCCGAGGATTCCCACTCCCCCCAGCAGACCAACACCACTCCGCATCAAGGAAATCCTGCCTCCGGACTACCCCTGAAGCCCCCCAGCTGCAAGGTGAGGGACCCTACAGTCCGCCGGCAAACCTGTGACCCGGGTCTGGGTTCTGGGTTCCGGGCCCGGGCTGGTTTTAGCTCAGCAGGGTTCGACCCGCACGTTCCCACCTTCTCTTATTGTTGAAGCCGACAGGACCTGGTTTATGGGAGCTGCCATGTTGTATTTTTGGAACACCGGTTTGGGGGTGTGGTGCTTTCAGCCCCCCGTGTCACATGACCTTTCTTTAAGGTTAAACAACAAACTGAGGAAAGTTTGAAGGTTCCTGCCATCTACTACCACACCAAACTGTAGCTCAGTGTCTCTATAAATCTGACTGAGTTATAGCCACTTTTGTACTGGATGTGGCAGCCATTTTGAACTTTGAACAAAGAGCTTAGTGAACTGTTAGCACCAGGAGGATAGCCAGAGATTTCTGTCAGCTACTGCCACACCAACATTTAACTCAACATCTCTAAAACTGACAAACTTGTAGCTGTTTTTGTGTTTGCTAAGTTAGCTGTGGTAGCCATTTTGAATTGGGTTGACCCAAAAAACTAATCAGTCATAGAGGAACCTCCAATAATTACCTTGTGAGAGTCTCAATATGTTCCGTCCGATGGTTCTTGAGATATTTTTAAAGAGAGTACAGTTTTAATTGGATTTGAGGCCTTTTCCGTGTAATCCTATGGGGTTTTATGGAGCTGTTTTTGGTCCATTACATCACCATGGTAACTTGAAACAGCAATAAAAGTAACAGCACACATCACCTGGCTCAGGCGCTCATGTTGATGTATATTTTGTGAGAGTTGGGCTTCATTAAAGGGGAACAGTAACAGAAGCTGCCATTGAAAAGCAGAGGAGGCAGTTTGCTCCTTCAATGGCAGAAAGCAGCTGCAGCTAAACCCGTCAGAAAAATGAAGATTTCAACATAAAGCAGTAAGGTAAGAACAACATTAACCAACAAAGGTGAATAAGTCATCTGTGGTGTATTTTTATTTTTAATAACAATAATGTCCCGTTTGTTTACATGGTGGCAGCAGGACTTAAAACTGGAACCGATCCTGGCTTCAACTTCTGTGTTCCTATTATTAGTCCAATATTTCCTTACATGTTGATGGTTTGACTCAGAATATCGGGTTAAGTTTTCTGACTAAGACTGTGTTAAAATGACTCATTTGTTAAATTGAAGCTACTAAAAAGTTAAAACCTGGATTATTAGGTATCTTCGACATGTAGGGAATTACTGGACTCCATGTTGGAACACAGAAGTGGGTACGAAGCCGAGGATCCCGGTTCAAGTTTTAAACCCCCGTGTGCCCATGTAAACAAACAGGACTCTATTAAAATAAAAAATGTATAATTTTTGAAGGTGTAGACTCTTGTAGGTTCATGTTGCTCATACTTTGCTGCTTTATGTTCAAATATTAGTTTCCCCTCCACCAAGGAGGTCATGTTTTTGGTTTGTTTTTCTGTTCATCGGTTATTTAAAAGCTAATGACCACATTCTGATTAAATGTTCAGAAAATGTTGGAGTCGTCACAAAAAACAAGTGATTAAATTTTGCTAATCCGTATCCTCTAATTCTTTTTAATGACCCCATGGCCTTGGCTGAGGTTTGGCTGTCCAAGTGCTTCTAGTTTCCAATGAGTTTAGGTGTAATTAGTTGTTTCGTGCTTAAAATAAAAGTCATGTGACACAGGAACTGCGTGCGGGGAAGTAGGTGGGACTTAAAGCCTCTCATCTCTAGACTCTGATTCCAAAAATACAACATGGCCGCTCCCAGAAACTTCAGATCCCAACAAGAGGAGGTGGAGACATTGGGTTGGTGCTAGCTAGCTGGTGCTAACAGCTATTAGCATCAGCTAGCTAGCACCAACTCATGTGACTTTAGGAAAACTCATGTTCAAATGATTGGTTATTAACTGAGCCAACCAGGTTGTTTCTGTTGTCTTACGAAGACATCCTAACGCAGAGGTCCAGTCAGGTCCTGGTTTCAAACGAGGCCCACGTCCCACTGAACCACTGGGCCAACCCAACCAACAGCTTGAACCCAGGAACTGAGCAGCTTCAGTGTGTACTTTTACACAGACTCTGTGTGTTTTTCAGGAAGTCATTAGGAGTTTGGGTTTTCCTCTGTGTTTTAGATGGACTGGAGCTTCATTTGAACACAAACGTTTCACGCTTTACATTTGAATCAGCTCTGTAAGGGTTTTAACTCTGAGGAATCGGGTCACAGACGGAGGATTGAAGCCTTTGCTGCAGTTTGTGGTGTCTCTAAATGTCCCTGTTGTTCTGCTGTGGAGAACCATGGTTCTGTTGGAGGCTCACCTCCAGCAGGTGTTCTGTTCAGACGCCTGCTCTTTCTGTCAGTTTAGATCCTTTAAAAGCTTTTAGAAATGAAAGGCTTAGGATTCATTTTGTTCAAACCTTGGAAACATCATGCAGTCTGTTAGTATGAGACGAGGATGACTCTCAGCTACTACCACACCAGAGAGTGAAGGAAGTCGAGCTGGAAGGTTGATCCTGTCCTCACATGTTAATAAAGTTTCTTATCATTTCCGCCCTACATTCACATGGAAACGATGTATTACGACCCACTTTCACACCATCCTTTGGGTTTTGTTTTTGAACATTAAATAGACCGACCTCTAACCTGACCTATGACCCCCGAGCGTGACGGACGCACCAGCAGCTGATGTCTCTGAAGACCGTCCATCATGTCCTCATGTCCTCATGTTTGGACGGACACGACTCCCAGTCAGTCGCTGTTTAATGCCCACAAAAAGGACTCGGTTCTTGCTCTCGGTTCTTGCTCGGATGTTCTCCGTCTTGTTTACAGTTGGGGCCATAGATTGTGTAACACACACAGCCTGTGGGTCAGAAAATGAGCTGCACTCCCTGAAATAAACAACCGTTAATGCAAGTAAAACACAAAAATAGATTTTTAAAAATGATAATTTAATTCTACTAACATTTAAGACCCAATCTGAGGCTGACGTCAGAGTCAGACAACTTCTTGAAGCCTCCAAGTCAACAAATCTACAGGAAAACAGAGAAATGTCACTAAAATCCCATATCAGAAATTAAAATTAGCATCCGTATCCCAGATAAGACTTTATTTGGATCCAGACTGCGGTGTGCCGTATCTCAGATTATTTATGTATTTGATTGGTCGTGAAGACGGCGGCGGCTCCGCTGTGAGAAAGCTCCAACAGAAGTTTGGGAGTGATGTGAGTTTGAGTCAAGGGTACGGTACCATCTGGGCGGCTCTGCTGACGATAAGGCTCAAGTACAAGGTCCTGTGATATTTTTTCTTTACATGTGTGCGTCGAGCCAAACAGCTCGGTTTATCTGGCCTTGACTTTTCCACACAGCTCTGCTGCCTGAACAAAGAATCAGAGTTAATGTTAGCTGTCAGGAAAAACCACAAAAAGGCCAATAAAAGCTGCTAAACCCAACATTTCATCCTGCTGCATGATGTCAGACTCTTTTGTGTTTCAGATCCATCAGGACATGAATTTTAACAAGTTCATATAGTTCAACGCATTACGCAGCAATGAAAACAGGTTTTTGGGTGAAAGATTGAAACAAACCCAAAGAAGTTTAGTTTTTTGGTAAAAGCACCTTTTTATTAGAGGTTTTATTTTGAAATTCTGTTTGTTGCTGCAGTTCAGTTTCCAGACAGATGATGGTCCGTCCATCACAGCAACCAGCTGCGGTTATCCTCCTGGAGACGCCATCCGCCAATCTGTCAGAGGACACCTGATACAGACTCACGTTTACATTCAGTCTGTTTTATATACAGCTCAGGTAATCAGCTAACGTTAGGCATGGTAGTAGCTGACAGTCATCCCCAGCTCACGCTGACAGGTCAGATGGTCGTAACGCTGTGGCATGAAAGGTGGCGGGCGACATGCATTCCTTCAACGATGAGTTTTATTTTATATCGACAGGAGAATCTAATCTAATATCTAACATCTGTAAACGAGAGTTTGTTGTAGATCACCGTCGTCCTCTGACCCGAAGAGACGCTTCACATTCATCAAGTTTCCTCTCCCACTGTCTGTGTGTGTGTGAGGGTGTGTGTTTAGTTTAAGTTGAGAGTCATTGGGTAATTTATTCCAGAAGAGGCCAAAAGCTTAGCCCGGTGATGAATTAGTCCACTGTAGTTTTCTGCCAGCTGTGAGGAGGAAAACTGATTTATCTCTTTTTATTTCCTTCCTTCAGAAACTTTTTCTGAAACCTACTTCAGCTCGCTCACTTTATGTTTAGCTTTCAGCTCCTGTTTAGCTAGCAGTTTGCTACTTTTCCTTATTTCTACAGACTTTGTTCTCTTCTTCCTTGTTAAATTAGTTCCTATATTCTTCTCTTTCAGTCCGTGGTGGGAGATAATCACGGCTGTGACGGCTGGTTTAGTGTGAAATAATTTGATTGGCTGAAGTTTTTCTCCCAGACGTCAGTTGTTGTGTGGATCAGATGATGAACTGTGTTTATCAGAGATGTCATGGCTCGGTGTGTGACACGTCTCACGTTGGACGGCGGTTTGAGTCCCGCTCAGGTTTAATCTACCATCTGTCTGGAAGGTGTGTTTGTGAAATTCTGAAACCAGTCAATCGTTTGTCTTTGGTTTGAAAAACCGAACCCTGGCGTGACGTTCGGAGTCACGCTGGGTTGAATGGATCTGATTTGTAGGGGATTTCCACGTTGCTCTCTCAGTTTATATGATTATAAAGCCTCCCTCCATCAGTCTCCTCCCAACTCCATCCTGGTCGTGCTGCATTCACTGACCCTCGGAAAGAGTCCGAACTCTCATCCTCTTTGCTGTTGGCAGCTGTTGCTGTGAACGCTGAGTCGGTTGTTTTAACCTTTCCTGCACACGAAGCTTCAGCTGGTTCAGGACGTTACAGCTGATGGGAGGAGATCCAGACGGGTCAGAAATGGTTCGTGTAGGTTTAATATTCTGAAGCCAGGTCCAGAGGAATGACGGCGCAGTGGAGTAGATCTGTGACGGAGGATCTGTGACGTAGGATCTGTG
>NC_051444.1:1237505-1238795 GCF_001649575.2 Kryptolebias marmoratus
AGACGATGGAGTTTAAAAGCTGGATGAGTCCCAACCATCAGTACCTGACCTGCAGGCTGTAATCAGAGCAGGTGTGTGAGAATAAAGCTGCTTAAGTTTAATCTTTATACTTGCCTGTAAAATATACATTAATAAGGGATTTTACTACACATCTTATATAAAACTAGAGAGGACATTATGTTCATGTTTTTAAGCTTTGTCCCCATAGAAACACACGCAGATCTCTTCAGTTCCTCGTTTGAAATCAGCTTCAGCTGCTGCCTCTGGTTTTAGCTTTTAGCTGCCATTTTGCTACTTTTAACTTTTAGCTAACCTTTGTTGCTTTCAGTTACCATTGTTTTACTTTTAGCTTTGAGCTAGTTTTAGCTTTTTGCTCCTTTTAGCTTGCCTTTTGCTACTTTAGCTGAAATTGAAAGCTTTAGCTAATTTTAGCTTTTAGCTAGCTGATTGTTGCTTATCTTTTAGCTAACCTTGTACTACTTTTAGCTTCACGATTCCTTTGCTATACCTAGCTGTAAGCTGGATTTTAGCTACTTTTAGCTTTAATAAGTCAGTTTTATCGTCAGTAAATGTAGGTGAAGTCCAGGCTCTGAAGACAGCTCGAAGCGGGACTTCCTATAGCTCCTGTGAACCCTGAAACCCTCGGTGAGGAGCTAAAGAGCTTGATTTGCTGCCTGGTCTCTGTCTCGTACTCATTTACTTCCAGGGTTACTGAGTTTATTTTGTTTACAAAATCATATTTGCAATGAAACCTGAAGCTGCAGTACCAGTCTGAGAAGACGCACCCTGTGGGGACGTGTCTCACTCCACCTTCTCTAATCGTTACAAAGAAAAGACGTAGAGAAGCAGCTGTTCTCCCGTCTTATTGTATTTTACCACAGGCATCAGAAGGCTTCAGGAAACATCCCATCATACGTCCAGTAAAGATGAGCAGCCGCTGCCTGTAGCTTCATATTTAACACACATTCAGGGTTACAGAAAAGTCTTAAATTATTACTATAATTCTTTTTGTCCAGTGAAGTATTAATACTTTATTTCTCCGGGACGAACCCTGTCAGGCAGACTGAAGTCAGAACAGAACCTCCCGTTCAACAGAACCTCCCGTTCAACAGAACCTCCCGTTCACAGAACCTCCCGTTCAACAGAACCTCCCGTTCAACAGAACCTCCAGTTCAACAGAACCTCCCGTTCAACAGAACCTCCCGTTCACAGAACCTCCCGTTCAACAGAACCTCCAGTTCAACAGAACCTCCAGTTCACAGAACCTCCCGTTCACAGAACCTCCCGTTC